>NW_027195092.1:295000-412418 GCF_038502225.1 Cherax quadricarinatus
TACCCTTGTGTTGCAGTGTCTGACAGATTGAACAGTAAAATGGTATAAAATACCGAACAACCTGTCGGTATTCTATACCATTTTAGTGTTAAGTGCCAGAGTATTGGTAGTTATCTCTCGCCAATAGGAAGCAGAGAGTGTGCATCAATGGTGTTACATCTGAGTGGGGATCTGTAACAAGTGGGGTCCCACAGGGATCAGTTTTAGGCCCGTTGTTGTTTTTAATATATATAAATGACCTTGACCAGGGAATTACTAGTGTTATGAGCAAATTCGCTGATGACACGAAGATAGAAGCATAATAGATTCAGACGTAGGTGTCACGGAACTTCAGGAACATAAGAACATAAGGAGGAACATTGCAGTAGGCCTGTTGGCCCATACTAGGCAGGTCTTTCACAAATCCAACCCACTAACAGAATAAATGCTGAAGAATTAAAACATTTATGCAGCATATGGGAATCTTTATTGGAAAAACGTTTCGCCACACAGTGGCTTCATCAGTCCAATACAAAGCAGGAAGGCGTAAGGAGAGAAGGAGTTTGAGGTAATCAGTCCCTCAGCTTGGAATCGATGTGTTCAGTCGATCAATCTTGTAGGAAGAACAGCATAGGACCATTAAAATGGTATAAAATACCGACAGATTGTTAGGTAAGACACATATGCAACAGTTAGGTATCTTTATTTCGAAACGTTTCGCCTACACAGTAGGCTTCTTCAGTCGAGTACCTAACTGTTGCATATGTGTCTTACCTAACAAGCATAGGACCAAGCAGTAAGCTTTGGTAATTCTATTTACTCACGTGAAAGTCCCTCTCAAATCCAACCCCTCTCACTCACGTATTTATCCTACCTAAACCTGGGCCTACCCAAGTCTACCCTTGGGTAGGAGATGACGAGAGTCGTGTCTTTAGCAAAGAGAAAACAAGTCTAAGTTGTTGTTATTCATTTATAAGATTGTTGATGTGGAACAGGAAAAATAGAGGACCAAAGATACTTCCCTGCTGGACGCCAGTCAATAATATGTCAAGTAAGAGGACACAAGTGCAACTAATGTGACATTTATTGTGGCAACGTTTCGCTCTCCAACTTTATTACAGTCAATAATAATAATTAATAAATACTAAAACTTTGTTCAGGTTAAAATGTGTTTATATTATCCGTCTTCTTGAGTAGGTTGTCCCTTATAGAGACGTACTGCTGTCTTTTAGTAAGGTCAGATTATAATATGCAAATACATGACCTCTGATACAGTAATGATCAACTTTGTGGACCAGGAAGCTGCGGTTTACTGTATCAAATACTTGCGTAAAGTCGATAAATAGGCCTATGGATATTCATTATTTTCAATTTCTGTGCAAAATAGGTCTAAGATTTTTATTAATGTATCACTTGTGCTCGTATTTCTGGTGAAGATAAACTGGCAGTGGTTAAGAGTACTTTATTATATATGAATTTCTTGAAGATTCTGCAAAGATTAGCAAGGTATAGGCCTAAGACAGGAGGAGCACTGCAGAAGGCCTGTTGGCCAACACTTATTTACATCTCTTGGGTCTCCACCTTCATGTACTGTTGTTACTCTCACTGTCTTCAGTAGTATCTGGAAAGTTTTGGCTTCTGAGATAAGATTTAGTTCGGATTTTTAACCCCGGAGGGTTAGCCAGCCAGGATAACCCGAGAAAGTCATCCAGGAGTGTTTTATTTCCATTGGGGTCCTCAATTTTGTCCCCCAGGATGCCACCCACACAAGTCCACTAACACCCAGGTATCTACTTGCTAGGTACAGGTGTAAGGAAACGCGACGAAATGTTTCTACCCCGCCGGGAATCGAACCCGGATCTCTGTGGGTGAAGCTTTGCCAGCCAGACCACGGTGTTACCTCTAGTGATTTCTTCAGGAGTAATGTGCTCACCTATTTGTGGTTGCAGGGGTCGAGACTCAGCTCCTGACCCCGCCAGGGAGAGAGAGGTCCTCTCTATCCCTGCTCCATGAGCTCTATCATACCTCGTCTTAAAGCTATGTATGGTTCCTGCCTCCACTACATCACTTGCCAGACTATTCCACTTCCTGACAACTCTGTGGCTGAAGAAATACTTCCTAACATCCCTGTGACTCATCTGAGTCTTCAACTTCCAGTTGTGTCCCCTTGTTACTGTGTCCCCTTGTTACTGTGTCCCCTTGTTGCTGTGTCCCCTTGTTGCTGTGTCCCCTTGTTACTGTGTCCCCTTGTTGCTGTGTCCCCTTGTTGCTGTGTCCCCTTGTTGCTGTGTCCCCTTGTTGTTGTGTCCCCTTGTTGTTGTGTCCCCTTGTTACTGTGTCCCCTTGTTACTGTGTCCCCTTGTTGCTGTGTCCCCTTGTTGTTGTGTCCCCTTGTTACTGTGTCCCCTTGTTACTGTGTCCCCTTGTTGCTGTGTCCCCTTGTTGTTGTGTTCCCTTGTTGCTGTGTCCCCTTGTTGCTGTGTCCCCTTGTTACTGTGTCCCCTTGTTACTGTGCCCCCTTGTTGCTGTGTCCCCTTGTTACTGTGTCCCCTTGTTACTGTGTCCCCTTGTTACTGTGTCCCCTTGTTACTGTGTCCCCTTGTTGCTGTGTCCCCTTGTTACTGTGTCCCCTTGTTACTGTGTCCCCTTGTTACTGTGTCCCCTTGTTGCTGTGCCCCCTTGTTGCTGTGTCCCCTTGTTACTGTGTCCCCTTGTTACTGTGTCCCCTTGTTGCTGTGTCCCCTTGTTGCTGTGTCCCCTTGTTACTGTGTCCCCTTGTTGCTGTGTCCCCTTGTTACTGTGTCCCCTTGTTGCTGTGTCACATCTCTGGAACATCCTGTCTCTGTCCACCTTGTTTATTCCATGCAGTATTTTGTATGTCGTTATTATGTCTCCTCTGACTCTCTTGTCCTCCAGTGTCGTCAGGTTCCCTTGACATGAGCCGCTCGTCTGTACAATGGTGGTGGGACATGAGCTAGATTTCCTGATATGTTAACCTACGTGTGGCCAGCAGTGACAGCCGAACTGATCAAGCGTTGATCCAGTGGGAGGCCTGGTCATGGACCAGGCCGCGGGGGCCTCGACCCCCGAAATACCCGCCATAGGAGCTTTTGGTCATCTGACTGAGGCCTTCCGCTGGCTTACCGGTCCACCCCCTTTATAAACTCTGATCATAATTATTACCAGGTCTTTATATGTATATATATATATATATATATATATATATATATATATATATATATATATATATATATATATATATATATATATATATATATGTATATATGTATATATATGTATATATATATATATAATATATATATAATATATATATATATAATATATATATAATATATATATAAGTAGTCATAATTTCTACAGGGGGGTCTCCTCCGGAAAAGGCCTTCTACAGGGGGGTCTCCTCCGGAAAAGGCCTTCTACAGGGAGGTCTCCTCCGCTATAGGGCCTTCCTCTGGGAGGTCTCTTCCGGTTTGGGCCTTCCACTGAGCGAGGTAACCGGTCTAGGACCAGGAGCTGGAGGGTCACCTTTTCACACCTAGGTGTTACTTCCGGTTTTGACCATGACCTCGCCCTCGAGACTACCTCACCCTTGACCCCCCAACCAATACCCCCACCCCCACGACCCCCCGCCTTGCGACCCCGCCGTCGCGCCGCGCGCCCGCGCACCCGCCCCGCGCGCCCGCCCGCGCGCCCGCCCGCCGCCCCGCCGCCCCGCGCGCCCCGCCCGCACCTTCTGCTGCGCCTTCTGCAGCGTCGTCCGGATCGCCCCCGCGCCTCGAATTTTTTTTTTTCTTATGATCTCCTCGGATCAAGTTTTTGGATTCCCCCCTATGGGGTTTTCGAAATTCTCCATCTCCTTGGATCAAGGTTTTTGGATTTCTCCATCTCCTCGGATCAAGTTTTTTGGATTCCTCCCTATGGGGTTTTCGAAATTCTCCATCTCCTCGGATCAAGTTTTTTTGGATAATACCAAGACTCCATCTCCTCAGATCAAATTTTTTGGATTCCCCCTATGGGGGGTTTCGAAAAGTCTCCATCTCCTTGGATCAAGGGTTTTGAATTTCTCCAATTCCTTGGATCAAATTTTTGAGGTTCCCCCTCTCACTTTCACCCCCACCCCAAAATTTCTCGATATTACCAAGTTTTTGGATTCCACCCTATGGGGGTTTCGAAAGTCTCCATCTCCTCGGATCAAGTTTTTCGAAATTCTCCAATTCCTCGGATCAAGTTTTTGGGTACCCCTCCTTTCACCCCCCATCCCCAAATTTTCTCGATAATACAAGTTTTGGATACTCCCCCCTATGGGGTTCTCAATATCAAAGTCTCCACTTCCTCGGATCCCCCTCCCACTTTCACCCCCCCAACCCCAAAAAATTTCTCGACAATACCATGACTCCATCTCCTCGGATCAAGTTTTTTGGATCCCCCCTATGGGGTTTTCGAAATTCTCCATCTCCTTGGATCAAGGGTTTTGAATTTCTCCAATTCCTTGGATCAAATTTTTGAGGTTCCCCCTCTCACTTTCACCCCCACCCCAAAATTTCTCGATATTACCAAGTTTTTGGATTCCACCCTATGGGGGTTTCGAAAGTCTCCATCTCCTCGGATCAAGTTTTTCGAAATTCTCCAATTCCTCGGATCAAGTTTTTGGGTACCCCTCCTTTCACCCCCCATCCCCAAATTTTCTCGATAATACAAGTTTTGGATACTCCCCCCTATGGGGTTCTCAATATCAAAGTCTCCACTTCCTCGGATCCCCCTCCCACTTTCACCCCAAAAATTTCTCGACAATACCATGACTCCATCTCCTCGGATCAAGTTTTTTGGATCCCCCCTATGGGGTTTTCGAAATTCTCCATCTCCTTGGATCAAGTTTTTCTCGAAATCAAAGTCTCCATCTCCTTGGATCAAATTTTTGGATTACCCCTCTCACTTTCACCCACCCCCCAACCTCAAATTTTTCTCGATAATACCAAGTTTTTGGATTCCCTCCTATGGGGTTTTCGAAATTCCTCGGATCAAAGTTTTTGGAATCCCCCCTCTGGGGGTAAGCATTCAAAATAGACTCCTCCTATGGGGCATGCTTACTACAGGTCTAAACATCTTCCCCTTATTATTTTAAAATGAACTAAAAGTTTCCGCTCATTAAGTCAAATGAACTAAAAGTTTCCTCTCATTAAGTTAAATGAACTAAAAAAGCGTTTACTCGGCGGTCAGTGACGTCACGCGCTCACAGGTTGAATCAGGTCGGTCCTTTTAGTTCATTCAAGATAATAAGGGAACATAGTAGTGACGTCACGTGATGACCGCGCACACAGGTTGAATCTTGTCTACCCTTTTACCCACCCTCCCAAACCCTCACACTCCAACCATCACCTCACAATTTTCACTCATAACCCCCAATTTTTCTCGTTTTAACCCTTTTAGTTCATTAAAGTTAATAAGGGGACACATGCATCAGAAAGTCACCACATCGCTTACATCCACTTTCGTTAAATTCACTACTCACAATTTTACATATTACGAAGTTAAATACGCACTTTTACTTTGAACATCTTCAAAACACTCTCATAAATCATTTGAATACTCACAAAAAATGCCTTTATACATTTCCAAACAACACTGAAATACTCCAAAAAACATTCGAACACCCCCAAATCACCTCTGAATACTCCCAGAACACCTTCATAAGTACTCTTGCACATCATTTGAACACCTTCATAAGTACTCTCATAATCATTTGTACACCTTCAAAAAACACCTTTGAATACTCACATAAACACCCTTGAACACCTTCAAAACACCTTTGAATAACCTCAAAACACCTTTGAACACCTTCAAAACACCCTTGAACACCCTTGATCACCTTCAAAAAAAAACATTTGAACACACTCAAAACACCTTTGAACACCTTTGAACATTTCCAAACAACACTGAAACACTTCCGAAAAACACAATTTGAGTACTCCCAATTACACCACTGATTACTACTAAAACACCGCTGAATTCAATCAAAACACCCTTCAACACCTTCAAACACCCTTGAACACCTTCAAAACACTCTTGAACACCTTCAAAAACACCTTTGAACATTTCCAAAACACTATTTGAGTACTCCCAATTACACCACTGAATACTACTAAAACACCGATGAATTCAATCAAAACACCCTTCAACACCTTCAAAACACCTTTGAACACCTTTGAACATTTCCAAAAAACACTCTCATAATCATTTGAACACACTCAAAACACCTTTGAATAACCTCAAAACACCTTTGAACACCTTCAAAACACCCTTGAACACCCTTGATCACCTTCAAAAAAAAAACAACATTTGAACACACTCAAAACACCTTTGAACACCTTTGAACATTTCCAAACAACACTGAAACACTTCCAAAAACACCATTTGAGTACTCCCAAATACACCACTGAATACTAAAACACCCTTCATCACCTTCAAACACCCTTGAACACACTCAAAACACCCTTCAACACCTTCAAAACACCTTTGAACACCTTCAAAACACCTTTGAACACATTCAAAACACTCTCATAATCATTTGAACACACTCAAAACACCTTTTGAACACCTTTGAACACCTTCAAAACACCCTTGAACACCCTTGATCACCTTCAAAAAACAACATTTGAACACACTCAAAACACCTTTGAACACCTTTGAACATTTCCAAACAACACTGAAACACTTCCAAAAACACCATTTGAGTACTCCCAAATACACCACTGAATACTAAAACACCACTGAATACACTCAAAACACCACCAAAATCACCATAAACTAAGATCAACACCCACATCCCACAACACCCACAACCCACAACACCCACAATTTTTTCTCGTTTTAGCCCTTTTAGTTCATTAAAGTTAATAAGGGGACACACTACATCAGAAAAAGTCCCAACAACAACCCACTTATAACATTTTTTTTTTCGGTATCTCTAGTTCGACAACAACACCCACAACACCCACATCCCAGAACACCCATGAACATTTCCAAAACACTATTTGAGTACTCCCAATTACACCACTGATTACTACTAAAACACCGCTGAATTCAATCAAAACACCCTTCAACACCTTCAAACACCCTTGAACACCTTCAAAACACTCTTGAACACTTTCAAAAACACCTTTGAACATTTCCAATCAACACTGAAACACTTCCAAAAAACACAATTTGAGTACTCCCTATTACACCACTGATTACTACTAAAACACCGCTGAATTCAATCAAAACACCCTTCAACACCTTCAAACACCCTTGAACACACTCAAAACACCCTTCAACACCTTCAAAACACCTTTGATCACCTTCAAAAACACCTTTGAATACATTCAAAACACTCTCATAATCATTTGAACACACTCAAAACACCTTTGAATAACCTCAAAACACCTTTGAACACCTTCAAAACACCCTTGAACACCCTTGATCACCTTCAAAAAACAACATTTGAACACACTCAAAACACCTTTGAACACCTTTGAACATTTCCAAACAACACTGAAACACTTCCAAAAACACCATTTGAGTACTCCCATATACACCACTGAATACTAAAACACCACTGAATACACTCAAAACACCACCAAAATCACCATAAACTAAGATCAACACCCACATCCCACAACACCCACATTTTTTTCTCGTTTTATCTAATTTCATCAGAAAGTCACAACACCCACACCTCCCATTTTTTTCTCGTTTTAACCCTTTTAGTTCATTAAAGTTAATAAGGGGCCACACTACATCAGAAAAAGTCACAAAAACAACCCACTTATAACGTCTTTTCGATATCTCTAGTTCGACAACAACACCCGCATCCCACATCACCCACATCCCACATCCCACACACACACACACACACACATCCCTAACCTAGCCTAACCTAACCTAACTTATCCTAACATAACCTAACCTAACCTAACCTAACCTAACCTAACCTAACCTAACCTAACTTATCCTAACCTAGCCTAACCTAACCTAACCTAACCTTACCTAACTTATCCTAACCTAACTTAACCTAGCCTAACCTAACCTAACTTAACCTAACCTAACCTAACCTAACCGAACCTACCCTAACCTAACCTTACCTAACATAACCTAACCTAGCCTAACCTAACCTAACCTAACTTAACCTAACCCAACCTAACCTAACCTAGCCTAACCTAACTTAACCTAACCTAACCTAACCTACCCTAACCTAACTTATCCTAACCTAACCTAACCTATCTTAACCTTACCTAACCTAACCTAGCCGAACCTATCCTAACCTAACCTAAAATATATTAGAAGAATTCCAAAATACATTAGAGTACTCCAGAATTACTTTGAACGACTCCATTTTTTTTTTTTTGGATATTTCCAAATTAGTTTTGAAAACTTTATCGTAAAATCGAACATTATTTTCTTGTTGGTAAACACACTCAATGGTAGAAATATTTACTCGATTTCCGAATAGAAACACTTTCCTTGCTCTGAGAGACTCATTGTGGGTCACCCCTTCCCCCCCATCAGCACTGGGGTAATGCGGTTCACACCCAAGGTAGATTTAAGATAATCATGAACACCTGCGCCAACTCAGGACAGACAGACGCCATGAAATGCGGGTAACATCCAAGGTAGAAAATCATCTCTTTCCAGACCAACTGTCTATCCTAACCTAACCTAACCTAACCTAACCTAACCTAATTCCTAACCTAACCTAACCTCACCTAACCGTACCTAACCTAACTCCATCAATCACCTCTATCCTAACCTAACCTAACCTAACCTAACCCAACCTAACTCCATCAAACACCTCTATCCTAACCTAACCTAACCTATCCTAACCTAACCTAACTCCATCAAACACCTCGAATACTACCTAACTTAACCTAACCTAACCTTACCTAACCTACCGAACCTAACCTAACCTAACCTAACCTATCCTAACCTGTCCTAACCTAACCTAACCTAACCTAACCTAACCTAACCTAACTTATCCTAAGCTAACCTAACCTAACTTATCCTAACCTAACCTATCCTAACCTAACCTAAACACTGACTAACTTTGAACCAACTCTGAACACCACTGATCTTCTTCAAAAAATGCTCTGCACATCATTTGAACACCTTCAAAAAAAACACCATCAAACACCTCCGAATACTCCCAAAAAAAAAAACACTACTGATTACTACCAAATCACCACTGAATACTACCAATCACCGTCAAAATCACCAGAAACTAAGTTTAACATCACCATCTAACATCATTTTTTATAGAAATCCCCTCAAATCACTATAACCAAGAACTCCCTCCCCATTTGGCGCATAAAAAAAAAAGCATGAACACAAACCTAATACGCAAACACTTAGTACATGATCACCATCAACTGAAAACATATCTTATACACACACATAATATAACACAATCACCAACTACAATCACCCATGTTCACTTACCTCAAAATCACTAATATCACAGAAAACAATCATTTTTATAAACATTTCACACACACACACACACACACACACACACAAAAAAAAAAAATAATATTTGACAATATCTAAGCGCACTCACCTCACTACCACCAACACACGATGTCTCACCTCACAGGACCGACGAGCTCACCTCCAGTGACGTCACACTCCCATTGTGTTACTTGGTGGTTGGTAACATCACACCTAACCCCCCTTGTTTCAACCTGTTGTACCCTACATTATCTAAGAACACTATATCCAAGACGATTACCAGATTTTATGATCCCCAACACCAAGATCACAGAAAACACACATTTTTATAATTATTCACACAAAAAATCACGATCACCAATTCCATATCATGTTTACCGTCATCTATCAACACTAATCACCAAGATCACCAAAAAAAAAAAATCTAAGATCATGCATCTCAAAACTACTATGATCACTGAAAACACTTATTTTTTAAACATTCGCACAAAAATAAGACATACACAAAAATACCACAACACTTCCACCAACATCTATAACATAACATGAGCACTATAACATATCACTATCACAAAAAAAATAATACACAAACACCCACATATTATACATTTCAATTGGAAATTTAAGACATGAGACATACTCACCAAATCTAAGACATTCACCTCCAACTAAGACATACACATCACCCCTAAAACTTCCTTCCTTATTCATTCCGTATATCTCCTAGAGCTGTTTTAACCCCGACGGATCCATCACGACGTAGGAGCCAGAGTGTAGTAGGTGGTGTTGGAACACCACCTACTTCCTCTGGCTCCTACGTCGTGATGGATCCGTCGGGGTTAAAACAGCTCTAGGAGATATACGGAATGAATAAGGAAGGAAGTTTTAGGGGTGATGTGTATGTCTTAGTTGGAGGTGAATGTCTTAGATTTGGTGAGTATGTCTCATGTCTTAAATTTCCAATTGAAATGTATAATATGTGGGTGTTTGTGTATTATTTTTTTTGTGATAGTGATATGTTATAGTGCTCATGTTATGTTATAGATGTTGGTGGAAGTGTTGTGGTATTTTTGTGTATGTCTTATTTTTGTGCGAATGTTTAAAAAATAAGTGTTTTCAGTGATCATAGTAGTTTTGAGATGCATGATCTTAGATTTTTTTTTTTTGGTGATCTTGGTGATTAGTGTTGATAGATGACGGTAAACATGATATGGAATTGGTGATCGTGATTTTTTGTGTGAATAATTATAAAAATGTGTGTTTTCTGTGATCTTGGTGTTGGGGATCATAAAATCTGGTAATCGTCTTGGATATAGTGTTCTTAGATAATGTAGGGTACAACAGGTTGAAACAAGGGGGGTTAGGTGTGATGTTACCAACCACCAAGTAACACAATGGGAGTGTGACGTCACTGGAGGTGAGCTCGTCGGTCCTGTGAGGTGAGACATCGTGTGTTGGTGGTAGTGAGGTGAGTGCGCTTAGATATTGTCAAATATTATTTTTTTTTTTTTTTGTGTGTGTGTGTGTGTGTGTGTGTGTGAAATGTTTATAAAAATGATTGTTTTCTGTGATATTAGTGATTTTGAGGTAAGTGAACATGGGTGATTGTAGTTGGTGATTGTGTTATATTATGTGTGTGTATAAGATATGTTTTCAGTTGATGGTGATCATGTACTAAGTGTTTGCGTATTAGGTTTGTGTTCATGCTTTTTTTTTTTATGCGCCAAATGGGGAGGGAGTTCTTGGTTATAGTGATTTGAGGGGATTTCTATAAAAAATGATGTTAGATGGTGATGTTAAACTTAGTTTCTGGTGATTTTGACGGTGATTGGTAGTATTCAGTGGTGATTTGGTAGTAATCAGTAGTGTTTTTTTTTTTGGGAGTATTCGGAGGTGTTTGATGGTGTTTTTTTTGAAGGTGTTCAAATGATGTGCAGAGCATTTTTTTGAAGAAGATCAGTGGTGTTCAGAGTTGGTTCAAAGTTAGTCAGTGTTTAGGTTAGGTTAGGATAGGTTAGGTTAGGATAAGTTAGGTTAGGTTAGCTTAGGATAAGTTAGGTTAGGTTAGGTTAGGTTGGGTTAGGTTAGGTTGGGACAGGTTAGGATAGGTTAGGTTAGGTTAGGTTAGGTTCGGTAGGTTAGGTAAGGTTAGGTTAGGTTAAGTTAGGTAGTATTCGAGGTGTTTGATGGAGTTAGGTTAGGTTAGGATAGGTTAGGTTAGGTTAGGATAGAGGTGTTTGATGGAGTTAGGTTGGGTTAGGTTAGGTTAGGTTAGGTTAGGATAGAGGTGATTGATGGAGTTAGGTTAGGTTCGGTTAGGTGAGGTTAGGTTAGGTTAGGAATTAGGTTAGGTTAGGTTAGGTTAGGATAGACAGTTGGTCTGGAAAGAGATGATTTTCTACCTTGGATGTTACCCGCATTTCATGGCGTCTGTCTGTCCTGAGTTGGCGCAGGTGTTCATGATTATCTTAAATCTACCTTGGGTGTGAACCGCATTACCCCAGTGCTGATGGGGGGGAAGGGGTGACCCACAATGAGTCTCTCAGAGCAAGGAAAGTGTTTCTATTCGGAAATCGAGTAAATATTTCTACCATTGAGTGTGTTTACCAACAAGAAAATAATGTTCGATTTTACGATAAAGTTTTCAAAACTAATTTGGAAATATCCAAAAAAAAAAAATGGAGTCGTTCAAAGTAATTCTGGAGTACTCTAATGTATTTTGGAATTGTTCTAATATATTTTAGGTTAGGTTAGGATAGGTTCGGCTAGGTTAGGTTAGGTAAGGTTAAGATAGGTTAGGTTAGGTTAGGATAAGTTAGGTTAGGGTAGGTTAGGTTAGGTTAGGTTAAGTTAGGTTAGGCTAGGTTAGGTTAGGTTGGGTTAGGTTAAGTTAGGTTAGGTTAGGTTAGGCTAGGTTAGGTTATGTTAGGTAAGGTTAGGTTAGGGTAGGTTCGGTTAGGTTAGGTTAGGTTAGGTTAAGTTAGGTTAGGTTAGGCTAGGTTAAGTTAGGTTAGGATAAGTTAGGTAAGGTTAGGTTAGGTTAGGTTAGGCTAGGTTAGGATAAGTTAGGTTAGGTTAGGTTAGGTTAGGTTAGGTTAGGTTAGGTTAGGTTATGTTAGGATAAGTTAGGTTAGGTTAGGCTAGGTTAGGGATGTGTGTGTGTGTGTGTGTGTGGGATGTGGGATGTGGGTGATGTGGGATGCGGGTGTTGTTGTCGAACTAGAGATATCGAAAAGACGTTATAAGTGGGTTGTTTTTGTGACTTTTTCTGATGTAGTGTGGCCCCTTATTAACTTTAATGAACTAAAAGGGTTAAAACGAGAAAAAAATGGGAGGTGTGGGTGTTGTGACTTTCTGATGAAATTAGATAAAACGAGAAAAAATTGTGGGTGTTGTGGGTGTTGTGGGATGTGGGTGTTGATCTTAGTTTATGGTGATTTTGGTGGTGTTTTGAGTGTATTCAGTGGTGTTTTAGTATTCAGTGGTGTATATGGGAGTACTCAAATGGTGTTTTTGGAAGTGTTTCAGTGTTGTTTGGAAATGTTCAAAGGTGTTCAAAGGTGTTTTGAGTGTGTTCAAATGTTGTTTTTTGAAGGTGATCAAGGGTGTTCAAGGGTGTTTTGAAGGTGTTCAAAGGTGTTTTGAGGTTATTCAAAGGTGTTTTGAGTGTGTTCAAATGATTATGAGAGTGTTTTGAATGTATTCAAAGGTGTTTTTGAAGGTGATCAAAGGTGTTTTGAAGGTGTTGAAGGGTGTTTTGAGTGTGTTCAAGGGTGTTTGAAGGTGTTGAAGGGTGTTTTGATTGAATTCAGCGGTGTTTTAGTAGTAATCAGTGGTGTAATAGGGAGTACTCAAATTGTGTTTTTTGGAAGTGTTTCAGTGTTGATTGGAAATGTTCAAAGGTGTTTTTGAAAGTGTTCAAGAGTGTTTTGAAGGTGTTCAAGGGTGTTTGAAGGTGTTGAAGGGTGTTTTGATTGAATTCAGCGGTGTTTTAGTAGTAATCAGTGGTGTAATTGGGAGTACTCAAATAGTGTTTTGGAAATGTTCATGGGTGTTCTGGGATGTGGGTGTTGTGGGTGTTGTTGTCGAACTAGAGATACCGAAAAAAAAAATGTTATAAGTGGGTTGTTGTTGGGACTTTTTCTGATGTAGTGTGTCCCCTTATTAACTTTAATGAACTAAAAGGGCTAAAACGAGAAAAAATTGTGGGTGTTGTGGGTTGTGGGTGTTGTGGGATGTGGGTGTTGATCTTAGTTTATGGTGATTTTGGTGGTGTTTTGAGTGTATTCAGTGGTGTTTTAGTATTCAGTGGTGTATTTGGGAGTACTCAAATGGTGTTTTTGGAAGTGTTTCAGTGTTGTTTGGAAATGTTCAAAGGTGTTCAAAGGTGTTTTGAGTGTGTTCAAATGTTGTTTTTTGAAGGTGATCAAGGGTGTTCAAGGGTGTTTTGAAGGTGTTCAAAGGTGTTCAAAAGGTGTTTTGAGTGTGTTCAAATGATTATGAGAGTGTTTTGAATGTGTTCAAAGGTGTTTTGAAGGTGTTCAAAGGTGTTTTGAAGGTGTTGAAGGGTGTTTTGAGTGTGTTCAAGGGTGTTTGAAGGTGATGAAGGGTGTTTTAGTATTCAGTGGTGTATTTGGGAGTACTCAAATGGTGTTTTTGGAAGTGTTTCAGTGTTGTTTGGAAATGTTCAAAGGTGTTCAAAGGTGTTTTGAGTGTGTTCAAATGTTGTTTTTTTTTATTTTTTGAAGGTGATCAAGGGTGTTCAAGGGTGTTTTGAAGGTGTTCAAAGGTGTTTTGAGGTTATTCAAAGGTGTTTTGAGTGTGTTCAAATGATTATGAGAGTGTTTTTTGGAAATGTTCAAAGGTGTTCAAAGGTGTTTTGAAGGTGTTGAAGGGTGTTTTGATTGAATTCATCGGTGTTTTAGTAGTATTCAGTGGTGTAATTGGGAGTACTCAAATAGTGTTTTGGAAATGTTCAAAGGTGTTTTTGAAGGTGTTCAAGAGTGTTTTGAAGGTGTTCAAGGGTGTTTGAAGGTGTTGAAGGGTGTTTTGATTGAATTCAGCGGTGTTTTAGTAGTAATCAGTGGTGTAATTGGGAGTACTCAAATTGTGTTTTTCGGAAGTGTTTCAGTGTTGTTTGGAAATGTTCAAAGGTGTTCAAAGGTGTTTTGAGTGTGTTCAAATGTTTTTTTTTGAAGGTGATCAAGGGTGTTCAAGGGTGTTTTGAAGGTGTTCAAAGGTGTTTTGAGGTTATTCAAAGGTGTTTTGAAGGTGTTCAAGGGTGTTTATGTGAGTATTCAAAGGTGTTTTTTGAAGGTGTACAAATGATTATGAGAGTGTTCAAGGGTGTTTGAAGGTGTTGAAGGGTGTTTTGATTGAATTCAGCGGTGTTTTAGTAGTAATCAGTGGTGTAATTGGGAGTACTCAAATTGTGTTGATTGAAAATGTTCAAAGGTGTTTTGAAGGTGTTCAAATGTTGTTTTTTTTTGAAGGTGATCAAGGGTGTTCAAGGGTGTTTTGAAGGTGTTCAAAGGTGTTTTGAGGTTATTCAAAGGTGTTTTGAAGGTGTTCAAGGGTGTTTATGTGAGTATTCAAAGGTGTTTTTTGAAGGTGTACAAATGATTATGAGAGTGTTCAAGGGTGTTTGAAGGTGTTGAAGGGTGTTTTGATTGAATTCAGCGGTGTTTTAGTAGTAATCAGTGGTGTAATTGGGAGTACTCAAATTGTGTTGATTGAAAATGTTCAAAGGTGTTTTGAAGGTGTTCAAATGTTGTTTTTTTTTGAAGGTGATCAAGGGTGTTCAAGGGTGTTTTGAAGGTGTTCAAAGGTGTTTTGAGGTTATTCAAAGGTGTTTTGAAGGTGTTCAAGGGTGTTTATGTGAGTATTCAAAGGTGTTTTTTGAAGGTGTACAAATGATTATGAGAGTGTTCAAGGGTGTTTGAAGGTGTTGAAGGGTGTTTTGATTGAATTCAGCGGTGTTTTAGTAGTAATCAGTGGTGTAATTGGGAGTACTCAAATTGTGTTGATTGAAAATGTTCAAAGGTGTTTTGAAGGTGTTCAAATGTTGTTTTTTTTTGAAGGTGATCAAGGGTGTTCAAGGGTGTTTTGAAGGTGTTCAAAGGTGTTTTGAGGTTATTCAAAGGTGTTTTGAAGGTGTTCAAGGGTGTTTATGTGAGTATTCAAAGGTGTTTTTTGAAGGTGTACAAATGATTATGAGAGTACTTATGAAGGTGTTCAAATGATGTGCAAGAGTACTTATGAAGGTGTTCTGGGAGTATTCAGAGGTGATTTGGGGGTGTTCGAATGTTTTTTGGAGTATTTCAGTGTTGTTTGGAAATGTATAAAGGCATTTTTTGTGAGTATTCAAATGATTTATGAGAGTGTTTTGAAGATGTTCAAAGTAAAAGTGCGTATTTAACTTCGTAATATGTAAAATTGTGAGTAGTGAATTTAACGAAAGTGGATGTAAGCGATGTGGTGACTTTCTGATGCATGTGTCCCCTTATTAACTTTAATGAACTAAAAGGGTTAAAACGAGAAAAATTGGGGGTTATGAGTGAAAATTGTGAGGTGATGGTTGGAGTGTGAGGGTTTGGGAGGGTGGGTAAAAGGGTAGACAAGATTCAACCTGTGTGCGCGGTCATCACGTGACGTCACTACTATGTTCCCTTATTATCTTGAATGAACTAAAAGGACCGACCTGATTCAACCTGTGAGCGCGTGACGTCACTGACCGCCGAGTAAACGCTTTTTTAGTTCATTTAACTTAATGAGAGGAAACTTTTAGTTCATTTGACTTAATGAGCGGAAACTTTTAGTTCATTTTAAAATAATAAGGGGAAGATGTTTAGACCTGTAGTAAGCATGCCCCATAGGAGGAGTCTATTTTGAATGCTTACCCCCAGAGGGGGGATTCCAAAAACTTTGATCCGAGGAATTTCGAAAACCCCATAGGAGGGAATCCAAAAACTTGGTATTATCGAGAAAAATTTGAGGTTGGGGGGTGGGTGAAAGTGAGAGGGGTAATCCAAAAATTTGATCCAAGGAGATGGAGACTTTGATTTCGAGAAAAACTTGATCCAAGGAGATGGAGAATTTCGAAAACCCCATAGGGGGGATCCAAAAAAAACTTGATCCGAGGAGATGGAGTCATGGTATTGTCGAGAAATTTTTTGGGGTTGGGGGATCCGAGGAAGTGGAGACTTTGATATTGAGAACCCCATAGGGGGGAGTATCCAAAACTTGTATTATCGAGAAAATTTGGGGATGGGGGGTGAAAGGAGGGGTACCCAAAAACTTGATCCGAGGAATTGGAGAATTTCGAAAAACTTGATCCGAGGAGATGGAGACTTTCGAAACCCCCATAGGGTGGAATCCAAAAACTTGGTAATATCGAGAAATTTTGGGGTGGGGGTGAAAGTGAGAGGGGGAACCTCAAAAATTTGATCCAAGGAATTGGAGAAATTCAAAACCCTTGATCCAAGGAGATGGAGACTTTCGAAAACCCCATAGGGGGGATCCAAAAAACTTGATCCGAGGAGATGGAGTCATGGTATTGTCGAGAAATTTTTTTGGGGTTGGGGGGGTGAAAGTGGGAGGGGGATCCGAGGAAGTGGAGACTTTGATATTGAGAACCCCATAGGGGGGAGTATCCAAAACTTGTATTATCGAGAAAATTTGGGGATGGGGGGTGAAAGGAGGGGTACCCAAAAACTTGATCCGAGGAATTGGAGAATTTCGAAAAACTTGATCCGAGGAGATGGAGACTTTCGAAACCCCCATAGGGTGGAATCCAAAAACTTGGTAATATCGAGAAATTTTGGGGTGGGGGTGAAAGTGAGAGGGGGAACCTCAAAAATTTGATCCAAGGAATTGGAGAAATTCAAAACCCTTGATCCAAGGAGATGGAGACTTTTCGAAACCCCCCATAGGGGGAATCCAAAAAATTTGATCTGAGGAGATGGAGTCTTGGTATTATCCAAAAAAACTTGATCCGAGGAGATGGAGAATTTCGAAAACCCCATAGGGAGGAATCCAAAAAACTTGATCCGAGGAGATGGAGAAATCCAAAAACCTTGATCCAAGGAGATGGAGAATTTCGAAAACCCCATAGGGGGGAATCCAAAAACTTGATCCGAGGAGATCATAAGAAAAAAAAAAATTCGAGGCGCGGGGGCGATCCGGACGACGCTGCAGAAGGCGCAGCAGAAGGTGCGGGCGGGGCGCGCGGGGCGGCGGGGCGGCGGGCGGGCGCGCGGGCGGGCGCGCGGGGCGGGTGCGCGGGCGCGCGGCGCGACGGCGGGGTCGCAAGGCGGGGGGTCGTGGGGGTGGGGGTATTGGTTGGGGGGTCAAGGGTGAGGTAGTCTCGAGGGCGAGGTCATGGTCAAAACCGGAAGTAACACCTAGGTGTGAAAAGGTGACCCTCCAGCTCCTGGTCCTAGACCGGTTACCTCGCTCAGTGGAAGGCCCAAACCGGAAGAGACCTCCCAGAGGAAGGCCCTATAGCGGAGGAGACCTCCCTGTAGAAGGCCTTTTCCGGAGGAGACCCCCCTGTAGAAGGCCTTTTCCGGAGGAGACCCCCCTGTAGAAATTATGACTACTTATATATATATATATATATATATATATATATATATATATATATATATATATATATAAATATATATATATTAACCCCCGTCTATATTGTTTTTCGAGTGATATTTCTCATCTATGGCTTCAAGGGGGCGCCGCACCCCGTGGCCTGGCTGGCAAAGCATTCGCTTCACACGCTGAGCGTCCGGGTTCGATTCCCGGCGAGGGTTGAAACACTGGGCGCGTTTCCTTACACCTATTGTCCTGTTCACCTAGCAAGTAGGTACCTGGGTGTTAGGTGACTGGTGTGGGTGGCATCCTGGGTGTTAGGTGACTGGTGTGGGTGGCATCCTGGGTGTTAGTGGACTGGTGTGGGTGGCATCCTGGGTGTTAGTGGAGTGGTGTGGGTGGCATCCTGGGTGTCAGTGGATTGGTGTGGGTGGCATCCTGGGTGTTAGTGGACTGGTGTGGGTGGCATCCTGGGTGTTAGTGGACTGGTGTGGGTGGCATCCTGGGTGTTAGTGGAGTGGTGTGGGTGGCATCCTGGGTGTTAATGGACTGGTGTGGGTGGCATCCTGGGTGTTAGTGGACTGGTGTGGGTGGCATCCAGGGTGTTAGTGGACTGGTGTGGGTGGCATCCAGGGTGTTAGTGGACTGGTGTGGGTGGCATCCTGGGTGTTAGTGGACTGGTGTGGGTGGCATCCAGGGTGTTAGTGGACTGGTGTGGGTGGCATCCTGGGTGTTAGTGGACTGGTGTGGGTGGCATCCAGGGTGTTAGTGGACTGGTGTGGGTGGCATCCTGGGTGTTAGTGGACTGGTGTGGGTGGCATCCAGGGTGTTAGTGGACTGGTGTGGGTGGCATCCTGGGTGTTAGTGGACTGGTGTGGGTGGCATTCTGGGTGTTAGTGGACTGGTGTGGGTGGCATCCTGGGTGTTAGTAGTCTGGTGTGGTTGGCATCCTGGGTGTTAGTGGAATGGTGTGGGTGGCATCCAGGGTGTTAGTGGACTGGTGTGGGTGGCATCCTCGGAGTTAGTGGACTGGTGAGGTTGGCATCCTGGGTGTTAGTGGACTGGTGTGGGTGGCATCCTGGATGTCATTGGATTGGTGTGGGTGGCATCCTGGGTAATAGTGGACTAGTGTGGGTGGCGTCCTGGGTGTTAATGGACTGATATGGGTGGCATCCTGGGTGTTAGTGGACTGGTGTGGGTGGCAACCTGGGTGTTAGTGGACTGGTGTGGGTGGCATCCTGGGTGTTAGTAGACTGGTGTGGGTCACATCCATGGTGTTAGTGGACTGGTGTGGGTGGCATCCTGGGTGTTAGTGGTCTGGTGTGGGTGGCATCCTGGGTGTTAGTGGACTGGTGTGGGTCGCATCCTGGGTGTTAGTAGACTGGTGTGGGTGACATCCTGGATGTTAGTGGACTGGTGTGAGTGGCATCCTGGGTGTTAGTGGACTGGTGTGGGTGGCATCCTGGGTGTTAGTGGACTGGTGTGGGTGGCATCCTGGGTGTTAGAGGACTGGTGTGGGTGGCATCCTGGGTTTTAGTGGACTGGTGTGGGTGGCATCCTGGGTGTTAGTGGACTGGTGTGGGTGGCATCCTGGGTGTTAGTGGACTGGTGTGGGTGGCATCCTGGGAGTTAGTGGACTGGTGTGGGTGGCATCCTGGGTGTTAGTGGACTGGTGTGGGTGGCATCCTGGGTGTTAGTGGACTGGTGTGGGTGGCATCCTGGGTGTTAGTGGACTGGTGTGGGTGGCATCCTGGGTGTTAGTGGACTGGTGTGGGTGGCATCCTGGGTGTTAGTGGACTGGTGTGGGTGGCATCCTGGGTGTTAGTGGACTGGTGTGGGTGGCATCCTGGGTGTTAGTGGACTGGTGTGGGTGGCATCCTGGGTGTTAGTGGACTGGTGTGGGTGGCATCCTGGGTGTTAGGTGACTGGTGTGGGTGGCATCCTGGGTGTTAGGTGACTGGTGTGGGTGGCATCCTGGGTATTAGGTGACTGGTGTGGGTGGCATCCTGGGTGTTAGTGGACTGGTGTGGGTGGCATCCTGGGTGTTAGTGGACTGGTGTGGGTGGCATCCTGGGTGTTAGGTGACTGGTGTGGGTGGCATCCTGGGTGTTAGTGGACTGGTGTGGGTGGCATCCTGGGTGTTAGGTGACTGGTGTGGGTGGCATCCTGGGTGTTAGTGGACTGGTGTGGGTGGCATCCTGGGTGTTAGTGGACTGGTGTGGGTGGCATCCTGGGGGACAGTCCCTCCATGACACACTGACCTTCTTGGGTTATCCTGCCTGGCTAACCCTCCGAAGTTAAAAATCCCAACAAAATCTATCAGTTGTAGCGACCTGGGATTGTTTAAGGTATAACTATTAAAATGAGAAATATTTTCTTAATGCGTTTAAAGGTATAACTATTAAAAAATGAGAGAGATAATACCGTGTGTTACTGGGATCTAATTTCAAAATTCTTTGTGTCTGATCTAAATTTAATCACATTGGTTTATTATGTCTCAAAGATAGTTAAACACGAATCAGTTTTATTTTTTAATTGGTTAAGAATGGTAGAGTTGTCGTAGAGGAACATAGAGTTGTCGTAGAGGAACATAGAGTTGTCGTAGAGGAACATAGAGATGTCGTAGAGGAACATAGAGTTTTCGTAGAGGAACATAGAGATGTCGTAGAGGAACATAGAGATGTCGTAGAGGAACATAGAGATGTCGTAGAGGAACATAGAGTTTTCGTAGAGGAACATAGAGATGTCGTAGAGGAACATAGAGTTTTCGTAGAGGAACATAGAGATGTCGTAGAGGAACATAGAGATGTCGTAGAGGAACATAGAGATGTCGTAGAGGAACATAGAGATGTCGTAGAGGAACATAGAGTTGTCGTAGAGGAACATAGAGATGTCGTAGAGGAACATAGAGTTTTCGTAGAGGAACATAGAGATGTCGTAGAGGAACATAGAGTTGTCGTAGAGGAACATAGAGATGTCGTAGAGGAACATAGGGTCGTTATACGGCAGGTGACAAGGGGCAGTGATGATATTAGACAGTCTGGGTGACAGTAGACTGTGTTAATTGACTGGGTATTAGGGCAGGAGTGGAGTATGCACCTCTCTCTCTGTCCTACAGCGTCCAAATCTCATTAACCAGTCTGAGAGACTGTGTAAATTGACTGGATACAAGGACAGGGCTGGAGTATGCACCTCTCTCTCTGTCCTACAGCGGCCAGATCTCATTAACCAGTCTGAGAGACTGTGTAAATTGACTGGATACAAGGACAGGAGTGGAGTATGCACCTCTCTCTCTGTCCTACAGCGTCCAAATCTCATTAACCAGTCTGAGAGACTGTGTAAATTGACTGGATACAAGGACAGGGCTGGAGTATGCACCTCTCCCTCCGTCCTTCAACCTCCACATAGCCTTAACCAAACATCCATCTTCTACGATACTCCAGACTCTCGTTGGAGTCGTCCTCGAAGCTCTCAACACTCCTGTCGTAGTACTGACGCTTGGAGACCAGACTCCGGGCGAAGTTCCAGTTGTGTGACGGTCTGGACAGCTGGCGACTCCTCCCACCTGTTCTGAATCTATACCAGGGTACAGCAGCTGCTAGAACAGCTATCATCAACACCAACACCTGTGGAAATAAGGGTGGAGGGGTAAGCCAGTGGAAGGCCTCGGTCAGATAACCGAAAGCTTCAGTTGCTGGGTCATCATATGACTAAGACCAGCGTCAGGAAACACTTGTCGTATTTCCCTATTATAAGTTGTGATTTAGACGCCATGTTGTCCACTAGTGTGTGTAATCTTCAACCTGGGCTCCAGGTACTGTGAGGTCCCTGGGTTACAGGTACTGTGAGACCCCTGGGCTACAGGTACTGTGAGGCCCAGGGGCCACAAGTACTGTGAGACCCCTGGGCTACAGGTACTGTGAGGCCCCGGGGCCACAAGTACTGTGAGACCCCTGGGCTACAGGTACTGTGAGGCCCCGGGGCCACAAGTGCTGTGAGACCCCTGGGGTACAGGTACTGTGAGGCTTCTGGACTACAGGTACTGTGAGGACCCTGGGCTACAGATACTGTGAGGACCCTGGCCTACAGATACTGTAAGGTCCCTGGGCTATAGGTACTGTGAGGACCCTGGCCTACTTGTACTGTGAGGACCCTGGGCTACAGATACTGTAAGGTCCCTGGGCAATAGGTACTGTGAGGACACTGGCCTACAGATACTGTGAGGACCCTGGGCTACAGGTACTGTGAGGACCCTGGGCTACAGGTACTGTGAGGACCCTGTAAGTTGTAAATTGTTGAGAACATCTCTGGGGGCCCTCCAGCTAGCAGAAGCCTTCCAGCTACCAGAGGCCTTCCAGCTACCAGAGGCCTTCCAGCTACCAGAGGCCTTCCAGCTACCAGAGGCCTTCCAGCTACCAGAGGCCTTCCAGCTACCAGAGGCCTTCCAGCTAACAGAGTCCCTCCAGCTACCAGAGGCCTTCCAGCTACCAGAGGCCTTCCAGCTACCAGAGACCCTCCAGCTACCAGAGGCCTTCCAGCTACCAGAGGCCTTCCAGCTACCAGAGGCCCTCCAGCTACCAGAGGCCTTCCAGCTACCAGAGGCCTTCCAGCTACCAGAGGCCTTCCAGCTACCAGAGGCCTTCCAGCTACCAGAGGCCCTCCAGCTACCAGAGGCCCTCCAGCTACCAGAGGCCCTCCAGCTACCAGAGGCCCTCCAGCTACAAGAGGCCCTCCAGCTACCAGAGGCCCTCCAGCTACCAGAGGCCCTCCAGCTACCAGAGGCCCTCCAGCTACCAGAGGCCCTCCAGCTACCAGAGGCCTTCCAGCTACCAGAGGCCCTCCAGCTACCAGAGGCCTTCCAGCTACCAGAGGCCTTCCAGCTACCAGAGGCCTTCCAGCTATCAGAGGCCCTCCAGCTACCAGAGGCCCTCCAGCTACCAGAGGCCTTCCAGCTACCAGAGGCTTTCCAGCTACCAGAGGCCCTCCAGCTACCAGAGGCCCTCCAGCTACCAGAGGCCCTCCAGCTACCAGAGGCCTTCCAGCTCCCAGAGGCCTTCCAGCTACCAGAGGCCTTCCAGCTACCAGAGGCCTTCCAGCTACCAGAAGCCTTCCAGCTACCAGAGGCCCTCCAGCTACCAGAGGCCCTCCAGCTACCAGAGGCCTTCCAGCTACCAGAGGCCTTGCAGCTACCAGAGGCCCTCCAGCTACCAGAGGCCTTGCAGCTACCAGAGGCCCTCCAGCTACCAGAGGCCCTCCAGCTACCAGAGGCCCTCCAGCTACCAGAGGCCCTCCAGCTACCAGAGGCCTTCCAGCTACCAGAGGCCTTTCAGCTACCAGAGGCCTTCCAGCTACCAGAGGCCCTCCAGCTACCAGAGGCCTTGCAGCTACCAGAGGCCCTCCAGCTACCAGAGGCCCTCCAGCTACCAGAGGCCCTCCAGCTACCAGAGGCCCTCCAGCTACCAGAGGCCTTCCAGCTACCAGAGGCCTTCCAGCTACCAGAGGCCTTCCAGCTACCAGAGGCCCTCCAGCTACCAGAGGCCCTCCAGCTACCAGAGGCCTTCCAGCTACCAGAGGCCTTCCAGCTACCAGAGGCCCTCCAGCTACCAGAGGCCCTCCAGCTACCAGAGGCCCTCCAGCTACCAGAGCTGAAGGGCCATGACACCTTATTTTCAGTAATAAAATACAAATAACGCAAATTTACCCCCCCCCCCAAAAAAAAAAAATAATTCAATCACAAGGGACCAAGAATCATGGCGTCACTCCCAGTACAGTGACATCTGCGAATATCGGTTCCTTCTGGAACTTTTATCCGAATCCTGGGCTTTACGAATCCAGGTGCCTCCGTTTACAGAGATTCCACTGTACCACCAACGTGATAAGTTGGTAAGTGTAACAATTAAAGTCCCTAATATGCAACCTGGTAGATAAAGCGAAACAGAGTCGTACTCCGCTGGTTCTCATTTAGGCCAACGTCAAATTAGACTTGACGTCACTTCTCTAGAGTGAATTTTTCTTCAGCGTCATTACGTCAGACTTTACGTCACTCGGCAGCTTCATTACGTCAGACTTTACGTCACTCGACAGCGTCATTACGTCAGACTTTACGTCACTCGGCAGCGTCATTACGTCAGACTTTACGTCACTCGACAGCGTCATTACGTCAGACTTTACGTCACTCGGCAGCGTCATTACGTCAGACTTTACGTCACTCGACAGCGTCATTACGTCAGACTTTACGTCACTCGGCAGCGTCATTACGTCAGACTTTACGTCACTCGACAGCGTCATTACGTCAGACTTTACGTCACTCGGCAGCTTCATTACGTCAGACTTTACGTCACTCGGCAGCGTCATTACGTCAGACTTTACGTCACTCGGCAGCGTCATTACGTCAGACTTTACGTCACTCGGCAGCGTCATTACGTCAGACTTTACGTCACTCGGCAGCGTCATTACGTCAGACTTTACGTCACTCGGCAGCGTCATTACGTCAGACTTTACGTCACTCGGCAGCGTCATTACGTCAGACTTTACGTCACTCGGCAGCGTTATCTACGTCACCAATACATTCTCTCGTAAGTTATTTATCTCAGTTTTACTGCGTTTCTTCGTCAATTTTAAGGCCTTACGTCTGATTTACATCAAAACCGGGTTACGTCACGGCTCTTGCGACCAGTAATGACGTAGGTTGCTGAGGTTCCTGATCCAGGGTCCTGCTTTTGCTGGGGTTCCTGATCCAGAGTCCCGTTGTTGCTGGGATTCCTGATCCAGGGTCCCGTTGTTGCTGAGGATCCTGATCCAGGGTCCCACTGTTGCTCTGGTTCCTAATCCAGCGTCCCACTGTTGCTGTGGTTCCTAATCCAGCGTCCTACTGTTGCTGTGGTTCCTAATCCAGCGTCCCACTGTTGCTCTGGTTCCTAAACCAGCGTCCCACTGCTGCTGTGGTTCCTAATCCAGCGTCCTACTGTTGCTGTGGTTCCTAATCCAGCGTCCTACTGTTGCCGTGGTTCCTAATCCAGCGTCCTACTGTTGCTCTGGTTCCTAATCCAGCGTCCTACTGTTGCTGTGGTTCCTAATCCAGCGTCCCACTGTTGCTCTGGTTCCTAATCCAGCGTCCTACTGTTGCTGTGGCTCCTAATCCAGCGTCCTACTGTTGCTGTGGTTCCTAATCCAGCGTCCTACTGTTGCCGTGGTTCCTAATCCAGCGTCCTACTGTTGCTCTGGTTCCTAATCCAGCGTCCTACTGTTGCTCTGGTTCCTAATCCAGCGTCCTACTGTTGCTCTGGTTCCTAATCCAGCGTCCCACTGTTGCTCTGGTTCCTAATCCAGCGTCCTACTGTTGCTCTGGTTCCTAATCCAGCGTCCTACTGTTGCTCTGGTTCCTAATCCAGCGTCCTACTGTTGCCGTGGTTCCTAATCCAGCGTCCTACTGTTGCCGTGGTTCCTAATCCAGCGTCCTACTGTTGCTCTGGTTCCTAATCCAGCGTCCCGGAGTTACCTGGTGGTAGCTGAGCATAATACACGGTGTTTCAAAATAATATACCCGATTTCAAAGCAATATGCACCCAAATAGGGTACACATTATGAAACACCTGGTGTACCCCTCAGTCTGTGGGCGAGAAATTAATTCCAGGTTATGATCTTGTACAAATTCCAGGTTGTGATTTTGTACAAATTCCAGGTTGTGATCTTGTACAAATTCCAGGTTGTGATCTTGTACAAATTCCAGGTTGTGATTTTGTACAAATTCCAGGTTGTGATCTTGTACAAATTCCAGGTTGTGATCTTGTACAAATTCCAGGTTGTGATTTTGTACAAATTCCAGGTTGTGATCTTGTACAAATTCCAGGTTGTGATCTTGTACAAATTCCAGGTTGTGATCTTGTACAAATTCCAGGTTGTGATCTTGTACAAATTCCAGGTTGTGATCTTGTACAAATTCCAGGTTGTGATCTTGTACAAATTCCAGGTTGTGATCTTGTACAAATCACCCAACAGATAACAGTTATTTTATCTGTTAACAGATCGGCCGAGGCAGAGTGACCCGAGAATAAGAAGAAGCACATTTGACCGTCATTCACTCCGTCACTGTCTTGCCAGAAATATTTCTTTTAATACTGGGGGTATAGTGTCAGTTGGCACTTTCTGGGGGTATAGTGTCAGTTGGCACTTTCTGGGGGTATAGTGTCAGTTGGCACTTTCTGGGGGTATAGTGTCAGTTGGCACTTTCTGGGGGTATAGTGTCAGTTGGCACTTTCTGGGGGTATAGTGTCAGTTGGCACTTTCTGGGGGTATAGTGTCAGTTGGCACTTTCTGGGGGTATAGTGTCAGTTGGCACTTTCTGGGGGTATAGTGTCAGTTGGCACTTTCTGGGGGTATAGTGTCAGTTGGCACTTTCTGGGGGTATAGTGTCAGTTCGCACTTTCTGGGGGTATAGTGTCAGTTGGCACTTTCTGGGGGTATAGTGTCAGTTGGCACTTTCTGGGGGTATAGTGTCAGTTGGCACTTTCTGGGGGTATAGTGTCAGTGACACTTTCTGGTGGTACAGTGTCAGTTGATACTTTCTGGGGGTACAGTGTCAGTGGCACTTTCTGGGGGTACAGTGTCAGTGGCACTTTCTGGGGGTACAGTGTCAGTGGCACTTTCTGGGGGTACAGTGTCATTTGACACTTTCTGGGTACAGAAAGTGCACCATTAATGGTTCTTGATATCTAATACGAAGCTTAAAGTTCGGGTATTTACCAGAAGTCTCATGACGGTAGACGGGCAGTGGTAGATGTAGACGATTGAGGGGGTTGAAGGCGGTAGACGTAGACGACTGAGTCGACCCCAGTAGAGGTAGATTACTGTAGGAGCTGAGGGTAGTAGATGTTGGCGATTGAGGGAGTTGAAGGTGGTGATAGACGGGTTGTTGGGGATTGACTGAGGAAGATGATCAGTGAAGACTGGGAGAGTAGTTGCTGTTGGAGGCCCTTATATTACCACAACAGTGACCGACCTTGTGTCTTATACCTGTCTGCCCTGCCTGGCTACCCTGCCTGGCTACCCTGCCTGGCCTGCCTGCCCTGCCTGGCTACCCTGCCTGGCCTGCCCTGCCTGGCTACCCTGCCTGGCCTGCCCTGCCTGGCTACCCTGCTTGGGCTGCCCTGCCTGGCTACCCTGCCTGGCCTGCCCTGCCTGGCTGCCCTGCCTGGCTACCCTGCCTGGCCTGCCCTGCCTGGCTACCCTGCCTGGCTACCCTGCCTGGCTACCCTGCCTGGCCTGCCCTGCCTGGCTGCCCTGCCTGGCTACCCTGCCTGGCCTGCCCTGCCTGGCTACCCTGCCTGGCCTGCCCTGCCTGGCTACCCTGCCTGGCTACCCTGCCTGGCCTGCCCTGCCTGGCTACCCTGCCTGGCCTGCCCTGCCTGGCTGCCCTGCCTGGCCTGCCCTGCCTGGCTACCCTTCCTGGCCTGCCCTGCCTGGCTACCCTGCCTGGCCTGCCCTGCCTGGCCTGCCTGCCCTGCCTGGCTACCCTGCCTGGCTACCCTGCCTGGCCTGCCCTGCCTGGCTACCCTGCCTGGCCTGCCCTGCCTGGCTACCCTGCCTGGCCTGCCCTGCCTGGCTACCCTGCCTGGCCTGCCCTGCCTGGCTGCCCTGCCTGGCTACCCTGCCTGGCTACCCTGCCTGGCTGCCCTGCCTGGCTACCCTGCCTGGCTGCCCTGCCTGGCTACCCTGCCTGGCTACCCTGCCTGGCTGCCCTGCCTGGCTACCCTGCCTGGCCTGCCCTGCCTGGCTACCCTGCCTGGCCTGCCCTGCCTGGCTACCCTGCCTGGCCTGCCCTGCCTGGCTACCCTGCCTGGCCTGCCCTGCCTGGCTACCCTGTCTGTCCTGCCCTGCCTGGCTACCCTGCCTGGTCTGCCCTGCCTGGCCTGCCTGCCTGTCTGCCCTGCCTGCTCTGCCTGCCCTGCCTGCCTGCCCTGCCTGGCTGCCCTGCCTGCCCTGGCTGTCTGCCCTGCCTGGCTGCCCTGCCTGGCTGCCCTGCCTGCCCTGCCTACCCTGCCTGCCCTGTCTGCCTAGCCTGCCTGGCTGCCCTGCCTGCCTATTCTGCCTACCTTACCTACCCTGCCTGCCTGCCTGCCCTGCCTACCATGCCTGCCCTGCCTGCCTGCCCTGCCAACCCAGCCTAAACTGCCTGCCTAGCCTGGCTACCCTGCCTGCCTACCCTGAATGTCTACCCTGCCTGCCTACCCTGCCTGCCCTGCCTACCCAGCCTACCCTGCCTGCCTTGCCTACCCAGCCTACCCTGCCTGCCTAGCCTGGCTGCCCTGCCTGCCTACCCTGTCTGCCTTCCCTGCCTACCCTACCTACCTAACCTGCCTATCTTCTACACCAGGGTCATTAAGACTGGTTGGTTGGTTAATGGGGTTTAAAGTCTATCTACTACACCAGGGTCATTAAGACTGGTTGGTTGGTTAATGGGGTTTAAAGTCTATCTACTACACCAGGGTCATTAAGACTGGTTGGTTGGTTAATGGGGTTTAAAGTCTATCTACTACACCAGGGTCATTAAGACTGGTTGGTTGGTTAATGGGGTTTAAAGTCTATCTACTACACAAGGGTCATTAAGACTGGTTGGATGGTTAATGGGGTTTAAAGTCTATCTACTACACCAGGGTCATTAAGACTGGTTGGTAGGTTAATGGGGTTTAAAGTCTATCTACTACACCAGGGTCATTAAGACTGGTTGGTTGGTTAATGGGGGTTTAAAGTCTATCTACTACACCAGGGTCATTAAGACTGGTTGGTTGGTTAATGGGGTTTAAAGTCTATCTACTACACCAGGGTCATTAAGACTGGTTGGTTGGTTAATGGGGTTTAAAGTCTATCTACTACACCAGGGTCATTAAGACTGGTTGGTTGGTTAATGGGGTTTAAAGTCTATCTACTACACCAGGGTCATTAAGACTGGTTGGTTGGTTAATGGGGTTTAAAGTCTATCTACTACACCAGGGTCATTAAGACTGGTTGGTTGGTTAATGGGGTTTAAAGTCTATCTACTACACCAGGGTCATTAAGGCTGCAGGTCACCTGGTCACCACCAGTCAAGAATACTTTAATACCTAAAATACTGATTAATGTAAACTACCAGTGTATATACACTGAGATATACACCTCTCAGTGTATATACACTGAGATATACACCTCTCAGTGTATATACACAGAGATATACACCTCTCAGAGTATATACACTGAGATATACACCTCTCAGTGTATATACACTGAGATATACACCTCTCAGTGTATATACACTCAGATATACACCTCTCAGTGTATATACACTCAGATATACACCTCTCAGTGTATATACACTGAGATATACACCTCTCAGTGTATATACACTGAGATATACACCTCTCAGTGTATATACACTGAGATATACACCTCTCAGTGTATATACACTGAGATATACACCTCTCAGTGTATATACACTGAGATATACACCTCTCAGTGTATATACACTGAGATATATACCTCTCAGTGTATATACACTGAGATATACATCTCTCAGTGTATATACAGTGATATATATCTCTCAGTGTATATACACTGAGATATATACCTCTCAGTATATACACTGAGATATACACCTCTCAGTATATACACTGAGATATACATCTCTCAGTGTATATACAGTGATATAGACCTCTCAGTGTATATACACTGATATACACCTCTCAGTATATACACTGAGATATACACCTCTCAGTGTATATACACTGAGATATACACCTCTCAGTGTATATACACTGAGATATACACCTCTCAGTGTATATACACTGAGATATATACCTCTCAGTGTATATACACTGAGATATACACCTCTCAGTGTATATACACTGAGATATATATCGCTCAGTGTATATACACTGAGATATATACCTCTCAGTATATACACTGAGATATACACCTCTCAGTGTATATACACTGAGATATACACCTCTCATTGTATATACACTGAGATATACACCTCTCAGTGTATATACACTGAGATATACACCTCTCAGTGTATATACACTGAGATATACACCTCTCAGTGTATATACACTGAGATATACACCTCTCAGTGTATATACACTGAGATATACACCTCTCAGTGTATATACACTGAGATATACACCTCTCAGTGTATATACACTGAGATATACACCTCTCAGTGTATATACACTGAGATATACACCTCTCAGTGTATATACACTCAGATATACACCTCTCAGTGTATATACACTGAGATATACACCTCTCAGTGTATATACACTGAGAAATACACCTCTCAGTGTATATACACTGAGATATACACCTCTCAGTGTATATACACTGAGATATACACCTCTCAGTGTATATACACTGAGATATACACCTCTCAGAATATATACACTGAGATATACACCTCTCAGTGTATATACACTGAGATATACACCTCTCAGTGTATATACACTCAGATATACACCTCTCAGTGTATATACACTCAGATATACACCTCTCAGTGTATATACACTGAGATATACACCTCTCAGTGTATATACACAGAGATATACACCTCTCAGAGTATATACACTGAGATATACACCTCTCAGTGTATATACACTGAGATATACACCTCTCAGTGTATATACACTCAGATATACACCTCTCAGTGTATATACACTCAGATATACACCTCTCAGTGTATATACACTGAGATATACACCTCTCAGTGTATATACACAGAGATATACACCTCTCAGAGTATATACACTGAGATATACACCTCTCAGTGTATATACACTCAGATATACACCTCTCAGTGTATATACACTCAGATATACACACCTCACAGTGTACACACACCTCCAAGTGTATATATTCCTCTGATAAAAGGTCATACACTGGTGACCTCGGCGGTGGAAAGCTCACCAGTAAGGACCAGGATAACACCAGAAGGTCACACACTTCCTTACCGGAAGCTGAGAGGTCAACCAGCTGTGGAGATGAGGTCACAGGTGGCCCGGGTCACGCCACCTTACTGAGCTCAGGTCACCCTGACCTTTATCAGTTTGTTCTTCCTCAATTTCGATTATATTTCGGCCTAAAGGCCTATTTTTTTTCTGATGTCAGAGGCAGGATTATATTACGTAGATTATTACGATTATATAATTACTTAACTAATCCTGGAAGACAACCAGGTGTTGTACATGTGTCTTATTCATCAATAAAGTCACCCAGGTGTTGTACATGTGTCTTATTCATCAATAAAGTCACCCAGGTGTTGTACATGTGTCTTATTCATCAATAAAGTCACCTAGGTGTTGCACATGTGTCTTATTCATCAATAAAGACACCCAGGTGTTGTACATGTGTCTTATTCATCAATAAAGTCACCCAGGTGTTGTACATGTGTCTTATTCATCAATAAAGTCACCCAGGTGTTGTACATGTGTCTTATTCATCAATAAAGTCACCCAGGTGTTGTACATGTGTCTTATTCATCAATAAAGTCACCCAGGTGTTGTACATGTGTCTTATTCATCAATAAAGACACCCAGGTGTTGTACATGTGTCTTATTCATCAATAAAGTCACCCAGGTGTTGTACATGTGTCTTATTCATCAATAAAATCACCCAGGTGTTGTACATGTGTCTTATTCATCAATAAAGACACCCAGGTGTTGTACATGTGTCTTATTCATCAATAATGTCACCCAGGTGTGGTACATGTGTCTTATTCATCAATAAAGTCACCCAGGTGTTGTACATGTGTCTTATTCATCAATAAAGTCACCCAGGTGTTGTACATGTGTCTTATTCATCAATAAAGTCACCCAGGTGTTGTACATGTGTCTTATTCATCAATAAAGTCACGCAGGTGTTGTACATGTGTCTTATTCATCAATAAAGACACCCAGGTGTTGTACATGTGTCTTATTCATCAATAAAGTCACCCAGATGTTGTACATGTGTCTTATTCATCAATAAAGACACCCAGGTGTTGTACATGTGTCTTATTCATCAATAAAGTCACCCAGGTGTTGTACATGTGTCTTATTCATCAATAAAGTCACCCAGGTGTTGTACATGTGTCTTATCCATCAATAAAGTCATCTAGGTGTTGTACATGTGTCTTATTCATCAATAAAGTCACCCAGGTGTTGTACATGTGTCTTATTCATCAATAAAGTCACCTAGGTGTTGCACATGTGTCTTATTCATCAATAAAGACACCCAGGTGTTGTACATGTGTCTTATTCATCAATAAAGTCACCCAGGTGTTGTACATGTGTCTTATTCATCAATAAAGTCACCCAGGTGTTGTACATGTGTCTTATTCATCAATAAAGTCACCCAGGTGTTGTACATGTGTCTTATTCATCAATAAAGTCACCCAGGTGTTGTACATGTGTCTTATTCATCAATAAAGTCACCCAGGTGTTGTACATGTGTCTTATTCATCAATAAAGTCACCCAGGTGTTGTACATGTGTCTTATTCATCAATAAAGTCACCCAGATGTTGTATATGTGTCTTATTCATCAATAAAGTCACCCAGGTGTTGTACAGGTGTCTTATTCATCAATAAAGACACACAGGTGTTGTACATGTGTCTTATTCATCAATAAAGTCACCCAGGTGTTGTACAGGTGTCTTATTCATCAATAAAGTCACCCAGGTGTTGTACATGTGTCTTATTCATCAATAAAGTCACCCAGGTGTTGTACATGTGTCTTATTCATCAATAAAGTCACCCAGGTGTTGTACATGTGTCTTATTCATCAATAAAGTCACCCAGGTGTTGTACATGTGTCTTATTCATCAATAAAGTCACCCAGGTGTTGTACATGTGTCTTATTCATCAATAAAGTCACCCAGGTGTTGTACATGTGTCTTATTCATCAATAAAGACACCCAGGTGTTGTACATGTGTCTTATTCATCAATAAAGTCACGCAGGTGTTGTACATGTGTCTTATTCATCAATAAAATCACCTAGGTGTTGTACATGTGTCTTATTCATCAATAAAGTCACCCAGGTGTTGTACATGTGTCTTATTCATCAATAAAGTCACCCAGGTGTTGTACATGTGTCTTATTCATCAATAAAGTCACCCAGGTGTTGTACATGTGTCTTATTCATCAATAATGTCACCCAGGTGTTGTACATGTGTCTTATTCATCAATAATGTCACCCAGATGTTGTACATGTGTCTTATTCATCAATAATGTCACCCAGGTGTTGTACATGTGTCTTATTCATCAATAATGTCACCCAGGTGTTGTACATGTGTCTTATTCATCAATAAAGTCACCCAGGTGTTGTACATGTGTCTTATTCATCAATAAAGTCACCCAGGTGTTGTACATGTGTCTTATTCATCAATAAAGTCACCCAGGTGTTGTACATGTGTCTTATTCATCAATAAAGTCACCCAGGTGTTGTACATGTGTCTTATTCATCAATAAAGTCACCCAGGTGTTGTACAGGTGTCTTATTCATCAATAAAGTCACCCAGGTGTTGTACATGTGTCTTATTCATCAATAAAGTCACCCAGGTGTTGTACATGTGTCTTATTCATCAATAAAGTCACCCAGGTGTTGTACATGTGTCTTATTCATCAATAAAGTCACCCAGGTGTTGTACATGTGTCTTATTCATCAATAAAGTCACCCAGGTGTTGTACATGTGTCTTATTCATCAATAAAGTCACCCAGGTGTTGTACATGTGTCTTATTCATCAATAAAGACACCCAGGTGTTGTACATGTGTCTTATTCATCAATAAAGTCACGCAGGTGTTGTACATGTGTCTTATTCATCAATAAAATCACCTAGGTGTTGTACATGTGTCTTATTCATCAATAAAGTCACCCAGGTGTTGTACATGTGTCTTATTCATCAATAAAGTCACCCAGGTGTTGTACATGTGTCTTATTCATCAATAAAGTCACCCAGGTGTTGTACATGTGTCTTATTCATCAATAATGTCACCCAGGTGTTGTACATGTGTCTTATTCATCAATAATGTCACCCAGATGTTGTACATGTGTCTTATTCATCAATAATGTCACCCAGGTGTTGTACATGTGTCTTATTCATCAATAATGTCACCCAGGTGTTGTACATGTGTCTTATTCATCAATAAAGTCACCCAGGTGTTGTACATGTGTCTTATTCATCAATAAAGTCACCCAGGTGTTGTACATGTGTCTTATTCATCAATAAAGTCACCCAGGTGTTGTACATGTGTCTTATTCATCAATAAAGTCACCCAGGTGTTGTACATGTGTCTTATTCATCAATAAAGTCACCCAGGTGTTGTACAGGTGTCTTATTCATCAATAAAGTCACCCAGGTGTTGTACATGTGTCTTATTCATCAATAAAGTCACCCAGGTGTTGTACAGGTGTCTTATTCATCAATAAAGTCACCCAGGTGTTGTACAGGTGTCTTATTCAGCAATAAAGTCACCCAGGTGTTGTACATGTGTCTTATTCATCAATAAAGTCACCCAGGTGTTGTACATGTGTCTTATTCATCAATAAAGTCACCCAGGTGTTGTACATGTGTCTTATTCATCAATAAAGTCACCCAGGTGTTGTACATGTGTCTTATTCATCAATAAAGTCACCCAGGTGTTGTACATGTGTCTTATTCAGCAATAAAGTCACCCAGGTGTTGTACATGTGTCTTATTCATCAATAAAGTCACCCAGGTGTTGTACATGTGTCTTATTCATCAATAAAGTCACCCAGGTGTTGTACATGTGTCTTATTCATCAATAAAGTCACCCAGGTGTTGTACAGGTGTCTTATTCATCAATAAAGTCACCCAGGTGTTGTACATGTGTCTTATTCATCAATAAAGTCACCCAGGTGTTGTACATGTGTCTTATTCATCAATAAAGTCACCCAGGTGTTGTACATGTGTCTTATTCATCAATAAAGTCACCCAGGTGTTGTACATGTGTCTTATTCATCAATAAAGTCACCCAGGTGTTGTACATGTGTCTTATTCATCAATAAAGTCACCCAGGTGTTGTACATGTGTCTTATTCATCAATAAAGACACCCAGGTGTTGTACATGTGTCTTATTCATCAATAAAGTCACGCAGGTGTTGTACATGTGTCTTATTCATCAATAAAATCACCTAGGTGTTGTACATGTGTCTTATTCATCAATAAAGTCACCCAGGTGTTGTACATGTGTCTTATTCATCAATAAAGTCACCCAGGTGTTGTACATGTGTCTTATTCATCAATAAAGTCACCCAGGTGTTGTACATGTGTCTTATTCATCAATAATGTCACCCAGGTGTTGTACATGTGTCTTATTCATCAATAATGTCACCCAGATGTTGTACATGTGTCTTATTCATCAATAATGTCACCCAGGTGTTGTACATGTGTCTTATTCATCAATAATGTCACCCAGGTGTTGTACATGTGTCTTATTCATCAATAAAGTCACCCAGGTGTTGTACATGTGTCTTATTCATCAATAAAGTCACCCAGGTGTTGTACATGTGTCTTATTCATCAATAAAGTCACCCAGGTGTTGTACATGTGTCTTATTCATCAATAAAGTCACCCAGGTGTTGTACATGTGTCTTATTCATCAATAAAGTCACCCAGGTGTTGTACAGGTGTTTTATTCATCAATAAAGTCACCCAGGTGTTGTACATGTGTCTTATTCATCAATAAAGTCACCCAGGTGTTGTACAGGTGTCTTATTCATCAATAAAGTCACCCAGGTGTTGTACAGGTGTCTTATTCATCAATAAAGTCACCTAGGTGTTGTACATGTGTCTTATTCATCAATAAAGTCACCCAGGTGTTGTACATGTGTCTTATTCATCAATAAAGTCACCCAGGTGTTGTACATGTGTCTTATTCATCAATAAAGTCACCCAGGTGTTGTACATGTGTCTTATTCATCAATAAAGTCACCCAGGTGTTGTACATGTGTCTTATTCATCAATAAAGTCACCCAGGTGTTGTACATGTGTCTTATTCATCAATAAAGTCACCCAGGTGTTGTACATGTGTCTTATTCATCAATAAAGTCACCCAGGTGTTGTACAGGTGTCTTATTCATCAATAAAGACACCCAGGTGTTGTACATGTGTCTTATTCATCAATAAAGTCACCCAGGTGTTGTACATGTGTCTTATTCATCAATAAAGTCACCCAGGTGTTGTACAGGTGTCTTATTCATCAATAAAGTCACCTAGGTGTTGTACATGTGTCTTATTCATCAATAAAGTCACCCAGGTGTTGTACATGTGTCTTATTCATCAATAAAGTCACCCAGGTGTTGTACATGTGTCTTATTCATCAATAAAGTCACCCAGGTGTTGTACATGTGTCTTATTCATCAATAAAGTCACCCAGGTGTTGTACATGTGTCTTATTCATCAATAAAGTCACCCAGGTGTTGTACATGTGTCTTATTCATCAATAAAGTCACCCAGGTGTTGTACATGTGTCTTATTCATCAATAAAGTCACCCAGGTGTTGTACATGTGTCTTATTCATCAATAAAGTCACCCAGGTGTTGTACAGGTGTCTTATTCATCAATAAAGACACCCAGGTGTTGTACATGTGTCTTATTCATCAATAAAGTCACCCAGGTGTTGTACATGTGTCTTATTCATCAATAAAGTCACCCAGGTGTTGTACAGGTGTCTTATTCATCAATAAAGTCACCTAGGTGTTGTACATGTGTCTTATTCATCAATAAAGTCACCCAGGTGTTGTACATGTGTCTTATTCATCAATAAAGTCACCCAGGTGTTGTACATGTGTCTTATTCATCAATAAAGTCACCCAGGTGTTGTACATGTGTCTTATTCATCAATAAAGTCACCCAGGTGTTGTACATGTGTCTTATTCATCAATAAAGTCACCCAGGTGTTGTACATGTGTCTTATTCATCAATAAAGTCACCCAGGTGTTGTACATGTGTCTTATTCATCAATAAAGTCACCCAGGTGTTGTACAGGTGTCTTATTCATCAATAAAGACACCCAGGTGTTGTACATGTGTCTTATTCATCAATAAAGTCACCCAGGTGTTGTACATGTGTCTTATTCAGCAATAAAGTCACCCAGGTGTTGTACATGTGTCTTATTCATCAATAAAGTCACCCAGGTGTTGTACAGGTGTCTTATTCATCAATAAAGTCACCTAGGTGTTGTACATGTGTCTTATTCATCAATAAAGTCACCCAGGTGTTGTACATGTGTCTTATTCATCAATAAAGTCACCCAGGTGTTGTACATGTGTCTTATTCATCAATAAAGTCACCCAGGTGTTGTACATGTGTCTTATTCATCAATAAAGTCACCCAGGTGTTGTACATGTGTCTTATTCATCAATAAAGTCACCCAGGTGTTGTACATGTGTCTTATTCATCAATAAAGTCACCCAGGTGTTGTACATGTGTCTTATTCATCAATAAAGTCACCCAGGTGTTGTACAGGTGTCTTATTCATCAATAAAGACACCCAGGTGTTGTACATGTGTCTTATTCATCAATAAAGTCACCCAGGTGTTGTACATGTGTCTTATTCATCAATAAAGTCACCCAGGTGTTGTACATGTGTCTTATTCATCAATAAAGTCACCCAGGTGTTGTACATGTGTCTTATTCATCAATAAAGTCACCCAGGTGTTGTACATGTGTCTTATTCATCAATAAAGTCACCCAGGTGTTGTACATGTGTCTTATTCATCAATAAAGTCACCCAGGTGTTGTACATGTGTCTTATTCATCAATAAAGTCACCTAGGTGTTGTACATGTGTCTTATTCATCAATAAAGTCACCCAGGTGTTGTACATGTGTCTTATTCATCAATAAAGTCACCTAGGTGTTGTACATGTGTCTTATTCATCAATAAAGTCACCCAGGTGTTGTACATGTGTCTTATTCATCAATAAAGTCACCTAGGTGTTGTACATGTGTCTTATTCATCAATAAAGTCACCCAGGTGTTGTACATGTGTCTTATTCATCAATAAAGTCACCCAGGTGTTGTACATGTGCCTTATTCATCAATAAAGTCACCCAGGTGTTGTACATGTGTCTTATTCATCAATATAATTTTAATGGTGGTAGTTACTGTGATCTGGAGGTAGAGACAGGTCCAGATCCTTGGATCAAGAGCCTACAAGACAGCCATCAAGGTAGCAGGTCCTGCTACCTCAGTGTATATACACTGAGAGGTGTATATCTCAGTGTATATACACTGAGAGGTGTATATCTCAGTGTATATACACTGAGAGGTGTATATCTCAGTGTATATACACTGAGAGGTGTATATCTCAGTGTATATACACTGAGAGGTGTATATCTCAGTGTATATACACTGAGAGGTGTGTATCTCAGTGTATATACACTAAGAGGTGTATGTCTCAGAGTATATACACTGAGAGGTGTATATCTCAGTGTATATACACTGAGAGGTGTATATCTCAGTGTATATACACTGAGAGGTGTATATCTCAGTGTATATACACTGAGAGGTGTGTATCTCAGTGTATATACACTAAGAGGTGTATGTCTCAGTGTATATACACTAAGAGGTGTATATCTCAGTGTATATACACTGAGGGTTCTGTATAATTTGTATGATAGTGGTTTAAAGTGTTGTAGTCGATGGTGGAGAGGTTACGATCAGTCTTAATGACCCATCGTGTAGTAGATAGACTTTAAACCTCAGATTACTTGCACAAAGGGGAGTTGTGCTGCTGCTGCTGCTGCTGCTGCTGCTGCTGCTGCTGCTGCTGCTGCTGCTGTTCCTCCAGGTGTCACTGTTCCTCCAGGTGTCACTGTTCCTGCTCCAGGTGTCACTGTTCCTCCAGGTGTCACTGTTCCTCCAGGTGTCACTGTTCCTCCAGGTGTCACTGTTCCTCCAGGTGTCACTGTTCCTCCAGGTGTCACTGTTCCTCCAGGTGTCACTGTTCCTCCAGGTGTCACTGTTCCTCCAGGTGTCACTGTTCCTCCAGGTGTCACTGTTCCTCCAGGTGTCACTGTTCCTGCTCCAGGTGTCCCTGTTCCTCCAGGTGTCACTGTTCCTCCAGGTGTCACTGTTCCTCCAGGTATCACTGTTCCTCCTGGTGTCACTGTTCCTCCAGGTATCACTATTCCTCCAGGTGTCACTGTTCCTCCAGGTGTCACTGTTCCTCCAGGTGTAACTGTTCCTCCAGGTGTCACTGCTCCTCCAGGTGACACTGTTCCTCCAGGTGTCACTGTTCCTCCAGGTGTCACTGTTCCTCCAGGTGTCACTGTTCCTCCAGGTATCACTGTTCCTCCAGGTGTCACTGTTCCTCCAGGTGTCACTGCTCCTCCAGGTGTCACTGCTCCTCCAGGTGTCACTGTTCCTCCAGGTGTCACTGTTCCTCCAGGTGTCACTATTCCTCCAGGTGTCACTCTTCCTCCAGGTGTCACTGTTCCTCCAGGTGTCACTGTTCCTCCAGGTATCACTGTTCCTCCAGGTGTCACTGTTCCTCCAGGTGTCACTGTTCCTCCAGGTGTCACTGTTCCTACAGGTGTCACTGTTCCTCCAGGTGTCACTATTCCTCCAGGTGTCATTGTTCCTCCAGGTGTCACTGTTCCTACAGGTGTCACTGTTCCTCCAGGTGTCACTGTTCCTACAGGTGTCACTGTTCCTCCAGGTGTCACTGTTCCTGCTCCATGTGTCACTGCTCCTCCAGGTGTCACTGTTCCTCCAGGTGTCACTGTTCCTCCAGGTGTCACTATTCCTCCAGGTATCACTGTTTTTCCAGGTATCACTGTTCCTCCAGGTGTCACTGTTCCTCCAGGTGTCACTGTTCCTCCAGGTGTCACTGCTCCTCCAGGTGTCACTGTTCCTCCAGGTGTCACTGTTCCTCCAGGTGTCACTGCTCCTCCAGGTGTCACTGTTCCTCCAGGTGTCACTGCTCCTGCAGGTGTCACTGTTCCTCCAGGTGTCACTGTTCCTCCAGGTGTCACTGTTCCTACAGGTGTCACTGTTCCTCCAGGTGTCACTATTCCTCCAGGTGTCATTGTTCCTCCAGGTGTCACTGTTCCTACAGGTGTCACTGTTCCTCCAGGTGTCACTGTTCCTGCTCCATGTGTCACTGCTCCTCCAGGTGTCACTGTTCCTCCAGGTGTCACTGTTCCTCCAGGTGTCACTATTCCTCCAGGTATCACTGTTCCTCCAGGTGTCACTATTCCTCCAGGTGTCACTGTTCCTCCAGGTATCACTGTTCCTCCAGGTGTCACTGTTCCTCCAGGTATCACTGTTCCTCCAGGTATCACTGTTCCTCCAGGTGTCACTGTTCCTCCAGGTATCACTGTTCCTCCAGGTGTCACTGTTCCTCCAGGTATCACTGTTCCTCCAGGTGTCACTGTTCCTCCAGGTATCACTGTTCCTCCAGGTATCACTGTTCCTCCAGGTGTCACTGTTCCTCCAGGTGTCACTATTCCTCCAGGTGTCACTGTTCCTCCAGGTGTCACTGTTCCTCCAGGTATCACTGTTCCTCCAGGTGTCACTGTTCCTCCAGGTGTCACTGCTCCTCCAGGTATCACTGTTCCTCCAGGTGTCACTGTTCCTCCAGGTGTCACTGTTCCTCCAGGTGTTCCTGCTCCAGGTGTCACTGTTCCTCCAGGTGTCACTGCTCCTCCAGGTGTCACTGTTCCTCCAGGTGTCACTGTTCCTCCAGGTGTTCCTGCTCCAGGTGTCACTGTTCCTCCAGGTGTCACTGCTCCTCCAGGTGTCACTGCTCCTCCAGGTATCACTGTTCCTCCAGGTGTCACTGTTCCTCCAGGTGTCACTGTTCCTCCAGGTGTTCCTGCTCCAGGTATCACTGTTCCTCCAGGTGTCACTGTTCCTCCAGGTGTCACTGTTCCTCCAGGTGTCACTGTTCCTCCAGGTGTCACTGTTCCTCCAGGTGTCACTGTTCCTCCAGGTATCACTGTTCCTCCAGGTGTCACTGTTCCTCCAGGTGTCACTGTTCCTCCAGGTGTCACTGTTCCTCCAGGTGTCACTGTTCCTCCAGGTATCACTGTTCCTCCAGGTGTCACTGTTCCTCCAGGTGTCACTGCTCCTCCAGGTATCACTGTTCCTCCAGGTGTCACTGTTCCTCCAGGTGTCACTGTTCCTCCAGGTGTTCCTGCTCCAGGTGTCACTGTTCCTCCAGGTGTCACTGCTCCTCCAGGTGTCACTGTTCCTCCAGGTATCACTGTTCCTCCAGGTGTCACTGTTCCTCCAGGTGTCACTGTTCCTCCAGGTGTTCCTGCTCCAGGTGTCACTGTTCCTCCATGTGTCACTGCTCCTCCAGGTGTCACTGTTCCTCCAGGTGTCACTGTTACTCCAGGTGTTCCTGCTCCAGGTGTCACTGTTCCTCCAGGTGTCACTGCTCCTCCAGGTGTCACTGTTCCTCCAGGTGTTCCTGCTCCAGGTGTCACTGTTCCTCCAGGTGTCACTGTTCCTCCAGGTATCACTGTTCCTCCAGGTGTCACTGTTCCTCCAGGTGTCACTGCTCCTCCAGGTATCACTGTTCCTCCAGGTGTCACTGTTCCTCCAGGTGTCACTGTTCCTCCAGGTGTTCCTGCTCCAGGTGTCACTGTTCCTCCAGGTGTCACTGCTCCTCCAGGTGTCACTGTTCCTCCAGGTGTCACTGTTCCTCCAGGTGTTCCTGCTCCAGGTGTCACTGTTCCTCCAGGTGTCACTGCTCCTCCAGGTGTCACTGTTCCTCCAGGTGTCACTGTTCCTCCAGGTGTCACTGCTCCTCCAGGTGTCACTGTTCCTCCAGGTATCACTGTTCCTCCAGGTGTCACTGTTCCTCCAGGTGTCACTGTTCCTCCAGGTGTTCCTGCTCCAGGTGTCACTGTTCCTCCAGGTGTCACTGCTCCTCCAGGTGTCACTGTTCCTCCAGGTGTCACTGTTCCTCCAGGTGTCACTGCTCCTCCAGGTGTCACTGTTCCTCCAGGTATCACTGTTCCTCCAGGTGTCACTGTTCCTCCAGGTGTCACTGTTCCTCCAGGTGTCCCTGTTCCTCCAGGTGTCACTGTTCCTCCAGGTGTCACTGTTCCTCCAGGTGTCACTGCTCCTCCAGGTGTCACTGTTCCTCCAGGTGTCACTGTTCCTCCAGGTATCACTGTTCCTCCAGGTGTCACTGTTCCTCCAGGTGTCACTGTTCCTCCAGGTGTCCCTGTTCCTCCAGGTGTCACTGTTCCTCCAGGTGTCCCTGTTCCTCCAGGTGTTACCTCAAGCCACCAGTGATGCTCCACGACCTTCTCTAAGCCTCCCACAGTACCTCGTCATCTCCTCACAATGTATCGTTCATCTGCCTAAACTCAACTCGATCCTCCGTCTCAAGTCAGGTTGAGGGGAAATTCCCGCAGCTGGGTGGGTTACCTGCTCAATTTTTTCTCACAGGTGAAGGATGTGTAACTGGAGGAGCACTGCAGGAGGCCTACTGGCCCCATGCTAGGTAGGGCCTTCTCTAAACCAAACATTCCCACCCACCTCTTTGTCCTGCCTATTCCTACAGCTGTGTAAGAATTAATTAGCATCAGTACCTGCTAAGACACAGGTATAGCAGTTAGGTATCTTTATTCCGAAATGTTTTCCATTCGTAGTAGGTTTGTTGAGTAGAGAGGCAGTATGAGCACTAAGCTCACACCCTGAGGTCAGGGGATCGATCCCCGGTACGGCTGGTAAACATTAGGAAGTGTTTCTTTAAGATACCTGCTGTCCATGTTCACCTAGCAGTAAGTAGGTACCTGGGTGTTAGTTACCTTACACCTGCTGTCCATGTTCACCTAGCAGTAAGTAGGTACCTGGGTGTTAGTTACCTTACACCTGCTGTCCATGTTCACCTAGCAGTAAGTAGGTACCTGGGTGTTAGTTACCTTACACCTGCTGTCCATGTTCACCTAGCAGTAAGTAGGTACCTGGGTGTTAGTCACCTTACACCTGCTGTCCATGTTCACCTAGCAGTAAGTAGGTACCTCGGTGTTAGTAACCTTACACCTGCTGTCCATGTTCACCTAGCAGTAAGTAGGTACCTCGGTGTTAGTCACCTTACACCTGCTGTCCATGTTCACCTAGCAGTAAGTAGGTACCTGGGTGTTAGTTACCTTACACCTGCTGTCCATGTTCACCTAGCAGTAAGTAGGTACCTGGGTGTTAGTTACCTTACACCTGCTGTCCATGTTCACCTAGCAGTAAGTAGGTACGTGGGTGTTAGTCACCTTACACCTGCTGTCCATGTTCACCTAGCAGTAAGTAGGTACGTGGGTGTTAGTTACCTTACACCTGCTGTCCATGTTCACCTAGCAGTAAGTAGGTACCTCGGTGTTAGTCACCTTACACCTGCTGTCCATGTTCACCTAGCAGTAAGTAGGTACGTGGGTGTTAGTTACCTTACACCTGCTGTCCATGTTCACCTAGCAGTAAGTAGGTACCTCGGTGTTAGTCACCTTACACCTGCTGTCCATGTTCACCTAGCAGTAAGTAGGTACGTGGGTGTTAGTTACCTTACACCTGCTGTCCATGTTCACCTAGCAGTAAGTAGGTACCTGGGTGTTAGTCACCTTACACCTGCTGTCCATGTTCACCTAGCAGTAAGTAGGTACGTGGGTGTTAGTTACCTTACACCTGCTGTCCATGTTCACCTAGCAGTAAGTAGGTACCTCGGAGTTAATCACCTTACACCTGCTGTCCATGTTCACCTAGCAGTAAGTAGGTACCTCGGTGTTAGTCACCTTACATCTGCTGTCCATGTTCACCTAGCAGTAAGTAGGTACGTGGGTGTTAGTCACCTTACACCTGCTGTCCATGTTCACCTAGCAGTAAGTAGGTACCTCGGTGTTAGTCACCTTACACCTGCTGTCCATGTTCACCTAGCAGTAAGTAGGTACCTCGGTGTTAGTCACCTTACACCTGCTGTCCATGTTCACCTAGCAGTAGGTAGGTACCTTGGTGTTAGTCACCTTACACCTGCTGTCCATGTTCACCTAGCAGAAAGTAGGTACGTGGGTGTTAGTCACCTTACACCTGCTGTCCATGTTCACCTAGCAGTAAGTAGGTACCTGGGTGTTAGTCACCTTGCACCTGCTGTCCATGTTCACCTTGCAGTAAGTAGGTACCTGGGTGTTAGTTACCTTACACCTGCTGTCCATGTTCACCTAGCAGTAAGTAGGTACCTGGGTGTTAGTCACCTTACACCTGCTGTCCATGTTCACCTAGCAGTAAGTAGGTACGTGGGTGTTAGTCACCTTACACCTGCTGTCCATGTTCACCTAGCAGTAAGTAGGTACCTGGGTGTTAGTCACCTTACACCTGCTGTCCATGTTCACCTAGTAAAAAGTAGGTACCTGGGTGTTAGTCACCTTACACCTGCTGTCCATGTTCACCTAACAGTAAGTAGGTACTTGGGTGTTAGTGGACTGGTGTGGGTGACATCCTGGGTTTTAAGTGATTGGTGTGGGTGGCATCCTGGGTGTTAGGTGACTGGTGTGGGTGGCATCCTGAGTGTTAGGTGACTGGTGTGGGTGGCATCCTAGGTGTTAGGTGACTGGTGTGGGTGGCATCCTGGGTGTTAGTGGACTGGTGTGGGTGGCATCCTGGGTGTTAGGTGACTGGTGTGGGTGGCATCCTGGGTGTTAGGTGACTGGTGTGGGTGGCATCCTGGGTGTTAGGTGACTGGTGTGGGTGGCATCCTGGGTGTTAGGTGACTGGTGTGGGTGGCATCCTGGGTGTTAGTGGACTGGTGTGGGTGGCATCCTGGGTGTTAGGTGACTGGTGTGGGTGGCATCCTGGGTGTTAGGTGACTGGTGTGGGTGGCATCCTGGGTGTTAGGTGACTGGTGTGGGTGGCATCCTGGGTGTTAGGTGACTGGTGTGGGTGGCATCCTGGGTGTTAGTGGACTGGTGTGGGTGGCATCCTGGGTGTTAGTGGACTGGTGTGGGTGGCATCCAGGGTGTTAGGTGACTGGTGTGGGTGGCATCCTGGGTGTTAGGTGACTGGTGTGGGTGGCATCCTGGGTGTTAGTGGACTGGTGTGGGTGGCATACTGGGTGTTAGGTGACTGGTGTCGGTGGCATCCTGGGTGTTAGTGGACTGGTGTGGGTGGCATACTGGGTGTTAGGTGACTGGTGTGGGTGGCATCCTGGGTGTTAGGTGACTGGCGTGGGTGCCATCCTGGGTGTTAGGTGACTGGTGTGGGTGGCATCCTGGGTGTTAGGTGACTGGTGTGGGTGGCATCCTGGGTGTTAGGTGACTGGCGTGGGTGGCATCCTGGGTGTTAGGTGACTGGTGTGGGTGGGATCCTGGGTGTTAGGTGACTGGTGTGGGTGGCATCCTGGGTGTTAAGTGACTGGTGTGGGTCACATCATGGGTGTTAGGAGACTGGTGTGGGTCACATCCTGGGTGTTAGGTGACTGGTGTGGGTCACATCCTGGGTGTTAGGTGACTGGTGTGGGTGGCATCCTGAGTGTTAGGTGACTGCTGTGGGTGGCTTCCTGGGTGTTAGGTGACTGGTGTGGGTGGCATCCTGGGTGTTAGTGGACTGGTGTGGGTGACATCCTGGGTGCTATTGGACTGGTGTGGGTGGCATCCTGGTTGTTAGGTGACTGGTGTGGTTGGCATCCTGGGTATTAGGTGACTGGTGTGGGTGGCATCCTGGGTGTTAGGTGACTGGTGTGGGTGGCATCCTGGGTGTTAGTGGACTGGTGTGGGTGGCATCCTGGGTGTTAGGTGACTGGTGTGGGTGGCATCCAGGGTGTTAGGTGACTGGTGTGGGTGGCATCCTGGGTGTTAGGTGACTGGTGTGGGAGGCATCCTGGGTGTTAGGTGACTGGTGTGGGTGGCATCCTGGGTGTTAGGTGACTGGTGTGGGTGGCATCCTGGGTGTTAGGTGACTGGTGTGGGTGGCATCCTGGGTGTTAGGTGACTGGTGTGGGTGGCATCCTGGGTGTTAGGTGACTGGTGTGGGTGGCATCCTGGGTGTTAGGTGACTGGTGTGGGTGCCATCCTGGGTGTTAGGTGACTGGTGTGGGTGCCATCCTGGGTGTTAGGTGACTGGTGTGGGTGGCATCCAGGGTGTTAGGTGACTGGTGTGGGTGGCATCCTGGGTATTAGGTGACTGGTGTGGGTGGCATCCTGGGTGTTAGGTGACTGGTGTGGGTGGCATCCTGGGTGTTAGGTGACTGGTGTGGGTGCCATCCTGGGTGTTAGGTGACTGGTGTGGGTGGCATCCAGGGTGTTAGGTGACTGGTGTGGGTGGCATCCTGGGTGTTAGGTAACCTATCTTTGAATTATACGACCTATCTTTGATTTATACGACCTATCTTTGAATTATACGACCTATCTTTGAATTATACGACCTATCTTTGAATTATACGGCCTATCTTTGAATTATACGACCTATCTTTGAATTATACGACCTATCTTTGAATTATACGACCTATCTTTGAATTATACGACCTATCTTTGAATTATACGACCTATCTTTGAATTATACGGCCTATCTTTGAATTATACTACCTATCTTTGAATTATACGGCCTATATTTGAATTATACGACCTATCTTTGAATTATACGACCTATCTTTGAATTATACGACCTATCTTTGAATTATACGGCCTATCTTTGAATTATACGACCTATATTTGAATTATACGACATTATCTTTGAATTATACGGCCTATCTTTGAATTATACGGCCTATCTTTGAATTATACGACCTATCTTTGAATTATACGACCTATCTTTGAATTATACGACCTATCTTTGAATTATACGGCCTATCTTTGAATTATACTACCTATCTTTGAATTATACGGCCTATATTTGAATTATACGACCTATCTTTGAATTATACGACCTATCTTTGAATTATACGACCTATCTTTGAATTATACGGCCTATCTTTGAATTATACGACCTATATTTGAATTATACGACCTATCTTTGAATTATACGGCCTATCTTTGAATTATACGGCCTATCTTTGAATTATACGACCTATCTTTGAATTATACGACCTATCTTTGAATTATACGACCTATCTTTGAATTATACGGCCTATCTTTGAATTATACTACCTATCTTTGAATTATACGGCCTATATTTGAATTATACGACCTATCTTTGAATTATACGACCTATCTTTGAATTATACGACCTATCTTTGAATTATACGGCCTATCTTTGAATTATACGACCTATATTTGAATTATACGACCTATCTTTGAATTATACGGCCTATCTTTGAATTATACGGCCTATCTTTGAATTATACGACCTATCTTTGAATTATACGACCTATCTTTGAATTATACGACCTATCTTTGAATTATACGGCCTATCTTTGAATTATACTACCTATCTTTGAATTATACGGCCTATATTTGAATTATACGACCTATCTTTGAATTATACGACCTATCTTTGAATTATACGACCTATCTTTGAATTATACGGCCTATCTTTGAATTATACGGCCTATCTTTGAATTATACGACCTATCTTTGAATTATACGACCTATCTTTAAATTGTACGACCTATCTTTGAATTATACGGCCTATCTTTGAATTATACGACCTATCTTTGAATTATACGACCTATCTTTGAATTATACGACCTATCTTTAAATTGTACGACCTATCTTTAAATTGTACGACCTATCTTTGAATTATACGGCCTATCTTTGAATTATACGACCTATCTTTGAATTATACGGCCTATCTTTGAATTATACGGCCTATCTTTGAATTATATGACCTATCTTTGAATTATACGGCCTATCTTTGAATTATACTACCTATCTTTGAATTATACGGCCTATCTTTGAATTATACGGCCTATCTTTGAATTATACGACCTATCTTTGAATTATACGACCTATCTTTAAATTGTACGACCTATCTTTGAATTATACGGCCTATCTTTGAATTATACGACCTATCTTTGAATTATACGACCTATCTTTGAATTATGCGACCTATCTTTAAATTGTACGACCTATCTTTAAATTGTACGACCTATCTTTGAATTATGCGGCCTATCTTTGAATTATACGACCTATCTTTGAATTATACGGCCTATCTTTGAATTATACGGCCTATCTTTGAATTATATGACCTATCTTTGAATTATACGGCCTATCTTTGAATTATACTACCTATCTTTGAATTATACGGCCTATCTTTGAATTATACGACCTATCTTTGAATTATACGGCCTATCTTTGAATTATACGGCCTATCTTTGAATTATACGGCCTATCTTTGAATTATACGGCCTATCTTTGAATTATACGGCCTATCTTTGAATTATATGACCTATCTTTGAATTATACGGCCTATCTTTGAAATATACTACCTATCTTTGAATTATACGGCCTATCTTTGAATTATACGACCTATCTTTGAATTATACGGCCTATCTTTGAATTATACGGCCTAACTTTGAATTATACGACCTATCTTTGAATTATACGACCTATCTTTGAATTATACGGCCTATCTTTGAATTATACTACCTATCTTTGAATTATACGGCCTATATTTGAATTATACGACCTATCTTTGAATTATACGACCTATCTTTGAATTATACGACCTATCTTTGAATTATACGGCCTATCTTTGAATTATACGACCTATATTTGAATTATACGACCTATCTTTGAATTATACGGCCTATCTTTGAATTATACGGCCTATCTTTGAATTATACGACCTATCTTTGAATTATACGACCTATCTTTAAATTGTACGACCTATCTTTGAATTATACGGCCTATCTTTGAATTATACGACCTATCTTTGAATTATACGACCTATCTTTGAATTATACGACCTATCTTTAAATTGTACGACCTATCTTTAAATTGTACGACCTATCTTTGAATTATACGGCCTATCTTTGAATTATACGGCCTATCTTTGAATTATACGACCTATCTTTGAATTATACGACCTATCTTTGAATTATACGGCCTATCTTTGAATTATACGGCCTATCTTTGAATTATACGACCTATCTTTGAATTATACGACCTATCTTTGAATTATACGGCCTATCTTTGAATTATACTACCTATCTTTGAATTATACGACCTATCTTTGAATTATACGACCTATCTTTGAATTATACGACCTATCTTTAAATTGTACGACCTATCTTTAAATTGTACGACCTATCTTTGAATTATACGGCCTATCTTTGAATTATACGGCCTATCTTTGTATTATACGACCTATCTTTGAATTATACTACCTATCTTTGAATTATACGACCTATCTTTGAATTATACGACCTATCTTTGAATTATACGACCTATCTTTAAATTGTACGACCTATCTTTAAATTGTTCGACCTATCTTTGAATTATACGGCCTATCTTTGTATTATACGACCTATCTTTGTATCATCACCAAATTTGTTCATGTAACTCCTTCATCAAGGTAATTAATGTGAATTATAAACAAGAGAGGGCCTAAAACTGATCCTTGTGGAACGCCACTAGTGACTAATCCCCATGGAGGTGGTCTGGTGGCTAAAGCTCCCGCTTCACACACGGAGGGCCCGGGTTCGATTCCCGGCGGGTGGAAACATTTCGACACGTTTCCTTACACCTGTTGTCCTGTTCACCTAGCAGCAAATAGGTACCTGGGTGTTAGTCGACTGGTGTGGGTCGCATCCTGGGAATAAGTTAGACAGTCCTCGATGACGCACTGACTTTCTTGGGTTATCCTGGGTGGCTAACCCCCCGGGGTTAAAAATCCCAGCGAAAACTTATCTTATCTTATCTTCAGATATCACCCCATTAATGGTAACTCTCTGCTCTCTATTGGTAAGCTTCTATCCATGCTGGAACTTGACCTCCTATACCATGAGCTGCCACTTAAGAGTCTCCTGTGAGGTACTCTGTCGAAGGCTTAACTAAAACCCAAATAAACTATATCATATTCCTTATGACTGTCAACTGCCTCGAAGGTTCTACTGAAGAACGTCAGTAAGTTTGTTAGGCAGGAACCACCTCTCGTGAACCATGAAGAACGTCAGTAAGTTTGTTAGGCAGGAACCACCTCTCGTGAACCATGAAGAACGTCAGTAAGTTTGTCAGGCAGGAACGACCTCTCGTGAACCATGAGGAACGTCAGTAAGTTTGTTAGGCAGGAACCACCTCTCGTGAACCATGATGAACGTCAGTAAGTTTGTTAGGCAGGAACCACCTCTCGTGAACCATGAAGAACGTCAGTAAGTTTGTTAGGCAGGAACCACCTCTCGTGAACCATGAAGAACGTCAGTAAGTTTGTTAGGCAGGAACCACCTCTCGTGAACCCATGATGAACGTCAGTAAGTTTGTCAGGCAGGAACGACCTCTCGTGAACCCATGAAGAACGTCAGTAAGTTTGTCAGGCAGGAACGACCTCTCGTGAACCATGAAGAACGTCAGTAAGTTTGTTAGGCAGGAACGACCTCTCGTGAACCATGAAGAACGTCAGTAAGTTTGTCAGGCAGGAACCACCTCTCGTGAACCATGAAGAACGTCAGTAAGTTTGTCAGGCAGGAACCACCTCTCGTGAACCATGAGGAACGTCAGCAAGTTTGTCAGGCAGGAACGACCTCTCGTGAACCCATGAAGAACGTCAGTAAGTTTGTCAGGCAGGAACGACCTCTCGTGAACCATGAGGAACGTCAGTAAGTTTGTCAGGCAGGAACGACCTCTCGTGAACCATGAGGAACGTCAGCAAGTTTGTCAGGCAGGAACGACCTCTCGTGAACCATGAAGAACGTCAGCAAGTTTGTCAGGCAGGAACGACCTCTCGTGAACCATGAGGAACGTCAGCAAGTTTGTCAGGCAGGAACGACCTCTCGTGAACCATGAGGAACGTCAGCAAGTTTGTCAGGCAGGAACGACCTCTCGTGAACCCATGAAGAACGTCAGTAAGTTTGTCAGGCAGGAACGACCTCTCGTGAACCATGAGGAACGTCAGTAAGTTTGTCAGGCAGGAACGACCTCTCGTGAACCATGAGGAACGTCAGCAAGTTTGTCAGGCAGGAACGACCTCTCGTGAACCCATGAAGAACGTCAGTAAGTTTGTCAGGCAGGAACGACCTCTCGTGAACCCATGATGAACGTCAGTAAGTTTGTTAGGCAGGAACGACCTCTCGTGAACCCATGAAGAACGTCAGTAAGTTTGTCAGGCAGGAACGACCTCTCGTGAACCCATGATGAACGTCAGTAAGTTTGTCAGGCAGGAACGACCTCTCGTGAACCCATGATGAACGTCAGTAAGTTTGTCAGGCAGGAACGACCTCTCGTGAACCCATGATGAACGTCAGTAAGTTTGTCAGGCAGGAACGACCTCTCGTGAACCCATGATGAACGTCAGTAAGTTTGTCAGGCAGGAACGACCTCTCGTGAAACCATGAAGAACGTCAGTAAGTTTGTCAGGCAGGAACGACCTCTCGTGAACCATGAAGAACGTCAGCAAGTTTGTCAGGCAGGAACGACCTCTCGTGAACCATGAAGAACGTCAGTAAGTTTGTCAGGCAGGAACGACCTCTCGTGAACCATGAAGAACGTCAGCAAGTTTGTCAGGCAGGAACGACCTCTCGTGAACCATGAAGAACGTCAGTAAGTTTGTCAGGCAGGAACGACCTCTCGTGAACCATGAAGAACGTCAGTAAGTTTGTCAGGCAGGAACGACCTCTCGTGAACCCATGATGAACGTCAGTAAGTTTGTCAGGCAGGAACGACCTCTCGTGAACCATGATGAACGTCAGTAAGTTTGTCAGGCAGGAACCACCTCTCGTGAACCCATGATGAACGTCAGTAAGTTTGTCAGGCAGGAACGACCTCTCGTGAACCATGATGAACGTCAGTAAGTTTGTCAGGCAGGAACGACCTCTCGTGAACCATGATGAACGTCAGTAAGTTTGTCAGGCAGGAACCACCTCTCGTGAACCATGAAGAACGTCAGTAAGTTTGTCAGGCAGGAACGACCTCTCGTGAACCCATGATGAACGTCAGTAAGTTTGTCAGGCAGGAACGACCTCTCGTGAACCATGAAGAACGTCAGTAAGTTTGTCAGGCAGGAACGACCTCTCGTGAACCATGATGAACGTCAGTAAGTTTGTCAGGCAGGAACGACCTCTCGTGAACCCATGATGAACGTCAGTAAGTTTGTCAGGCAGGAACGACCTCTCGTGAACCCATGATGAACGTCAGTAAGTTTGTTAGGCAGGAACGACCTCTCGTGAACCATGAAGAACGTCAGCAAGTTTGTCAGGCAGGAACCACCTCTCGTGAACCATGAAGAACGTCAGTAAGTTTGTCAGGCAGGAACCACCTCTCGTGAACCATGATGAACGTCAGTAAGTTTGTCAGGCAGGAACCACCTCTCGTGAACCATGATGAACGTCAGTAAGTTTGTCAGGCAGGAACGACCTCTCGTGAACCCATGAAGAACGTCAGTAAGTTTATCAGGCAGGAACGACCTCTCGTGAACCCATGAAGAACGTCAGCAAGTTTGTCAGGCAGGAACCACCTCTCGTGAACCCTTACTGAGATTCATTAATCAAATTATGCTCTTCAACGTGACTTCTAATGATATCTATAATTGATTTTAATAATTTACCAACTATAGACGTCAGATTTATTGGACGGTAGTTTGAAGGAACGGACTTATCCCCTGATTTGAATATAGGAACTACATTAGCCACCTTCCACATCTCTGGCACAAGACCAGTTTGGAGTCCCTGACGTTGCTATGCTGGTCCAGGAGGACTGAAAGATGTCTGACTGATTCTAATACACGTTACAAAAACTAGGAACAGGTTAGGTGTTAGAGAGAGGAACATGAGGAGGGAGGGAGGGGGGGGGAAGAAGTTGACCTTCTAGTATTGTCTGTAGATATCTAGGATAATTAATGTTGTGTATTGTAGCTAGTGTTGACTGGTGTATTAACTAGTGTATTAACTAGTGTATTAACTAGTGTATTAACTAGTGTACTGACTAGTGTAGAGACTAATATTTCATCTAGTGTTTAACTAGAGTTTAACTAGTGTTTAACTAGTGTTTAACTAGTGTTTAACTAGAGTTTAACTAGTGTTTAACTAGTGTTTAACTAGTGTTTAACTAGTGTTTAACTAGAGTTTAACTAGTGTTTAACTAGAGTTTAACTAGTGTTTTAACTAGTGTTTAACTACTGTTTTAACTAGTGTTTAACTAGAGTTTAACTATTGTTTTAACTAGTGTTTAACTAGTGTTTTAACTAGTGTTTAACTAGTGTTTAACTATTGTTTTAACTAGTGTTTAACTAGTGTTTTAACTAGTGTTTAACTAGTGTTTAACTATTGTTTTAACTAGTGTTTTAACTAGTGTTTTAACTAGTGTTTAACTAGTGTTTAACTATTGTTTTAACTAGTGTTTAACTAGTGTTTTAACTAGTGTTTAACTAGTGTTTAACTATTGTTTTAACTAGTGTTTAACTAGTGTTTTAACTAGTGTTTAACTAGAGTTTAACTAGTGTTTTAACTAGTGTTTAACTAGTGTTTTAACTAGTGTTTAACTAGTGTTTAACTATTGTTTTAACTAGTGTTTCAACTAGTGTTTTAACTAGTGTTTTAACTAGAGTTTTAACTAGTGTTTTAACTAGTGTTTTAACTAGTGTTTTAACTAGTGTTTAACTAGTGTTTAACTAGTGTTTTAACTAGTGTTTTAACTAGTGTTTAACTAGTGTTTTAACTAGTGTTTAACTAGAGTTTAACTAGAGTTTTAACTAGTGTTTAACTAGTGTTTTAGCTACTGTTTAACTAGTGTTTAACTAGTGTTTTAACTAGTGTTTAACTAGTGTTTTAACTAGTGTTCAACTAGTGATTAACTAGTGTTTTAACTGGTGTTTTAACTAGTGTTTTAACTATTGTTTTAACTAGTGTTTCAACTAGTGTTTTAACTAGTGTTTTAACTAGAGTTTTAACTAGTGTTTTAACTAGTGTTTTAACTAGTGTTTTAACTAGTGTTTAACTAGTGTTTAACTAGTGTTTTAACTAGTGTTTTAACAAGTGTTCTTGCTAGTGTTTTAGCTAGTGTTTAACTAGTGTTTTAACTAGTGTTTTAACTAGTGTTTTAACTAGTGTTTAACTAGTGTTTTAACTAGTGTTTTAACTAGTGTTCTTGCTAGTGTTTTAGCTAGTGTTTAACTAGTGTTTTAACTAGTGTTTTAACTAGTGTTTAACTAGTCTTTAACTAGTGTTTTAACTAGTGTTTTAACTAGTGTTTAACTAGTGTTTTAACTAGTGTTTAACTAGTGTTTAACTAGTGTTTTAACTAGTGTTTTAACTAGTGTTTTAACTAGTGTTTAACTAGTGTTTAACTAGTGTTTTAACTAGTGTTTTAACTAGTGTTTTAACTAGTGTTTAACTAGTGTTTTAACTAGTGTTTAACTAGTGTTTTAACTAGTGTTTTAACTATTGTTTTAACTAGTGTTTTAACTAGTGTTTAACTAGTGATTAACTAGTGTTTAACTAGTATTTTAACTAGTGTTTTAACTAGTGTTTAACTAGTGTTTAACTATTGTTTTAACTAGTGTTTAACTAGTGTTTTAACTAGTGTTTAACTAGTGTTTAACTATTGTTTTAACTAGTGTTTAACTAGTGTTTTAACTAGTGTTTAACTAGAGTTTAACTAGTGTTTTAACTAGTGTTTAACTAGTGTTTTAACTAGTGTTTAACTAGTGTTTAACTATTGTTTTAACTAGTGTTTCAACTAGTGTTTTAACTAGTGTTTTAACTAGAGTTTTAACTAGTGTTTTAACTAGTGTTTTAACTAGTGTTTTAACTAGTGTTTAACTAGTGTTTAACTAGTGTTTTAACTAGTGTTTTAACTAGTGTTTAACTAGTGTTTTAACTAGTGTTTAACTAGAGTTTAACTAGTGTTTTAACTAGTGTTTAACTTGTGTTTTAGCTACTGTTTAACTAGTGTTTAACTAGTGTTTTAACTAGTGTTTAACTAGTGTTTTAACTAGTGTTCAACTAGTGATTAACTAGTGTTTTAACTGGTGTTTTAAATAGTGTTTTAACTATTGTTTTAACTAGTGTTTCAACTAGTGTTTTAACTAGTGTTTTAACTAGAGTTTTAACTAGTGTTTTAACTAGTGTTTTAACTAGTGTTTTAACTAGTGTTTAACTAGTGTTTAACTAGTGTTTTAACTAGTGTTTTAACAAGTGTTCTTGCTAGTGTTTTAGCTAGTGTTTAACTAGTGTTTTAACTAGTGTTTTAAGTAGTGTTCTTGCTAGTGTTTTAGCTAGTGTTTAACTAGTGTTTTAACTAGTGTTTTAACTAGTGTTTAACTAGTCTTTAACTAGTGTTTTAACTAGTGTTTTAACTAGTGTTTAACTAGTGTTTTAACTAGTGTTTAACTAGTGTTTAACTAGTGTTTTAACTAGTGTTTTAACTAGTGTTTTAACTAGTGTTTAACTAGTGTTTACCTAGTGTTTTAACTAGTGTTTTAACTAGTGTTTTAACTAGTGTTTAACTAGTGTTTTAACTAGTGTTTAACTAGTGTTTAACTAGTGTTTTAACTAGTGTTTTAACTATTGTTTTAACTAGTGTTTTAACTAGTGTTTAACTAGTGATTAACTAGTGTTTAACTAGTATTTTAACTAGTGTTTTAACTAGTGTTTAACTAGTGTTTAACTAGTGTTTTAACTAGTGTTTAACTAGTGTTATATCTAGTGTTTTATCTAATGTTTTAACTAGTGTTTTAACTAGTGTTTAACTAGTTTTCAACTAGTGTTTAACTAGTGTTTTACTAGTGTTTCAACTAGTGTTTAACTAGTGTTTTAACTAGTGTTTTAACTAGTGTTTTAACTAGTGTTTAACTAGTGTTTTAACTAGTGTTTCAATTAGTGCTTAACTAGTGTTTTAACTAGTGTTTAACTATTGTTTTAACTAGTGTTTAACTAGTGTTTTAACTAGTGTTTTAACTAGTGTTTAATTAGTGTTTAACTAGTGTTTTAACTAGTGTTTTAACTAGTGTTTTAACTATTGTTTTAACTATTGTTTTAACTAGTGTTTTGACTAGTGTTTTAACTAGTGTTTTAACTAGTGTTTTAACTAGTGTTTTAACTAGTGTTCAACTAGTGTTTAACTAGTGTTTTAACTAGTGTTTTAACTAGTGTTCAAGTAGTGATTAACTAGTGTTTTAACTAGTGTTTTAACTAGTGTTTTAACTAGTGTTTTAACTAGTGTTCAACTAGTGATTAACTAGTGTTTTAACTAGTGTCTTAACTAGTGTTTTAAATAGTGTTTTAACTAGTGTTCAACTAGTGATTAACTAGTGTTTTAACTAGTGTTTTAACTAGTGTTTTAACTAGTGTTTAAACTAGTGTTTTAACTAGTGTTTTAACTAGTGTTTTGACTAGTGTTTTAACTAGTGTTTTAACTAGTGTTTTAACTAGTGTTTTAACTAGTGTTCAACTAGTGTTTAACTAGTGTTTAACTAGTGTTTTAACTAGTGTTCAAGTAGTGATTAACTAGTGTTTTAACTAGTGTTTTAACTAGTGTTTTAAGTAGTGTTCAACTAGTGGTTAACTAGTGCTTTAACTAGTGTTTTAACTAGTGTTTTAACTAGTGTTTTAACTAGTGTTCAACTAGTGATTAACTAGTGTTTTAACTAGTGTTTTAACTAGTGTTTTAACTAGTGTTTAAACTAGTGTTTTAACTAGTGTTTTAACTAGTGCTTTAACTAGTGTTTTAACTAGGGTTTTAACTAGTGTTTTAACTAGTGTTTTAACTAGTGTTTTAAGTAGTGTTTTAACTAGTGTTCAACTAGTGTTTTAACTAGTATTTTAACTAGTATTTTAACTAGTGTTTTAACTAGTGTTCAACTAGTGATTAACTAGTGTTTTAACTAGTGCTTTAACTAGTGTTTTAACTAGTGTTTTAACTAGTGTTTTAACTAGTGTTCAACTAGTGATTAACTAGTGTATTAACTAGTGTTTTAACTAGTGTTTTAACTAGTGTTCAACAAGTGTTCAACTATTGTTTTAATTAGTGTTTTAACTAGTGTATTAACTAGTGTTTTAACTAGTGTTTTAACTAGTGTTCAACTAGTGTTCAACTATTGTTTTAACTAGTGTTTTAACTAGTGTTTTAAGTAGTGTTTTAACTAGTGTTCAACTAGTGTTTTAACTAGTATTTTAACTAGTGTTTTTACTAGTGTTTTAACTAGTGTTCAACTAGTGATTAACTAGTGTTTTAACTAGTGTTTTAACTAATGTTTTAAATAGTGTTTTAACTAGTGTTGAACTAGTGTTTTAACTAGTGTTCAACTAGTGATTAACCAGTGTTTCAAATAGTGTTTTAACTAGTGTTTTAACTAATGTTTAACTAGTGATTAACTAGTGTTTAACTAGTGTTTTAACTAGTATTTTAACTAGTGTTTTAACTAGTGTTCAACTAGTGTTTTAACTAGTGTTCAACTAGTGTTCAACTAGTTGTTTAACTAGTGTTTTAACTAGTGTTCAACTAGTGTTTTGACTAGTGTTTTAACTAGTGTTTTAACTAGTGTTCAACTAGTGTTTTAACTAGTCTTTTAACTAGTGTTTTAACTAGTGTTCAACTAGTGTTTTAACTAGTGTTTTAACTAGTGTTTTAACTAGTGTTTCAACTAGTGTTTTAACTAGTGTTCAACTAGTGTTTTAACTAGTGTTTTAACTAGTGTTCAACTAGTGTTCAACTAGTGTTTTAACTAGTGTTTTAACTAGTGTTCAACTAGTGTTTTAACTAGTGTTTTAGCTAGTGTTTTAACTAGTGTTCAACTAGTGATTAACTAGTGTTTTAACTAGTGTTTTAACTAATGTTTTAAATAGTGTTTTAACTAGTGTTGAACTAGTGTTTTAACTAGTGTTTTAACTAGTGTTCAACTAGTGATTAACCAGTGTTTCAAATAGTGTTTTAACTAGTGTTCAACTAGTGATTAACCAGTGTTTCAAATAGTGTTTTAACTAGTGTTTTAACTAGTGTTTTAACTAATGTTCAACTAGTGATTAACTAGTGTTTAACTAGTGTTTAACTAGTGTTTTAACTAGTGTTCAACTAGTGTTTTAACTAGTGTTCAACTAGTGTTCAACTAGTTGTTTAACTAGTGTTTCAACTAGTGTTCAACTAGTGTTTTGACTAGTGTTTTAACTAGTGTTTTAACTAGTGTTCAACTAGTGTTTTAACTAGTGTTTTAACTAGTGTTTTAACTAGTGTTCAACTAGTGTTTTAACTAGTGTTTTAACTAGTGTTTTAACTAGTGTTTCAACTAGTGTTTTAACTAGTGTTCAACTAGTGTTTTAACTAGTGTTTTAACTAGTGTTCAACTAGTGTTCAACTAGTGTTTTAACTAGTGTTTTAACTAGTGTTCAACTAGTGTTTTAACTAGTGTTTAACTAGTGTTTTAACTAGTGTTCAACTAGTGATTAACTAGTGTTTTAACTAGTGTTTTAACTAATGTTTTAAATAGTGTTTTAACTAGTGTTGAACTAGTGTTTTAACTAGTGTTTTAACTAGTGTTCAACTAGTGATTAACCAGTGTTTCAAATAGTGTTTTAACTAGTGTTTTAACTAGTGTTTTAACTAATGTTCAACTAGTGATTAACTAGTGTTTAACTAGTGTTTAACTAGTGTTTTAACAAGTGTTTTAACTAGTGTTTTAACTAGTGTTCAACTAGTGTTTTAACTAGTGTTCAACTAGTGTTCAACTAGTTGTTTAACTAGTGTTTTAACTAGTGTTCAACTAGTGTTTTGACTAGTGTTTTAACTAGTGTTTTAACTAGTGTTTTAACTAGTGTTTTAACTAGTGTTTTAACTAGTGTTCAACTAGTTTTTTAACTAGTGTTTTAACTAGTGTTTCAACTAGTGTTTTAACTAGTGTTCAACTAGTGTTTTAACTAGTGTTTTAACTAGTGTTCAACTAGTGTTCAACTAGTGTTTTAACTAGTGTTTTAACTAGTGTTCAACTAGTGTTTTAACTAGTGTTTTAACTAGTGTTTTAACTAGTGTTCAACTAGTGTTTTAACTAGTGTTGTAACTAGTGTTTTAACTAGTGTTCAACTAGTGTTTTAGCTAGTGTTTTAACTAGTGTTTTAACTAGTGTTCAGCTAGTGTTCAACTAGTGTTCAACTAGTGTTTTAACTAGTGTTTTAACTAGTGTTTTAACTAGTGTTTTAACTAGTGTTCAACTAGTGATTAACTAGTGTTTAACTAGTGTTTTAACTAGTGTTTTAACTAGTGTTTTAACTAGTGTTTAACTATTGTTTTAACTAGTGTTTTAACTAGTGCTTAACTAGTGTTTTAACTAGTGTTTTAACTAGTGTTTTAACTAGTTCTTAACTAGTGTTTTAACTAGTGTTTTAACTAGTGTTTTAACTAGTGTTCAACTAGTGTTTTAGCTAGTATCTTAATTAAGATTTAAGGTTTAACAGTTGAAATATAAAACACAATAGTTTTATCAAGGTTTTATTTCTTCCTGACAAGATAAACCTGTGGCGAGTGCTGGACGTACAAGTCACGGGGTGGAGTATGCACCTCCCTCTCTGTCCTCCAGCTTCCAGAGGTTAGTAGACCTTGTGATTTGAGGGGAATTTCGACGTTCTGGTGATGGTGACACTTGCTGGGCAGAGTAGACTAGAGCTGAATAGAGTCTGCAGCTCTAGGGAGGTTTGTAGTTGGTAGAACCGGTTGAGGGGGAAGGTTGAGTGTTGTGTAGTTGGTAGAACCGGTTGAGGGGAAGATGACAGTGATGTGTAGTTGATAGAACCGGTTGAGGGGAAGATGACAGTGCTATGTAGTTGATAGAACCGGTTGAGGGGAAGATGACAGTGATGTGTAGTTGATAGAACCGGTTGAGGGGAAGATGACAGTGTTATGTAGTTGATAGAACCGGTTGAGGGGAAGATGACAGTGCTATGTAGTTGATAGAACCGGTTGAGGGGAAGATGACAGTGCTATGTAGTTGATAGAACCGGTTGAGGGGAAGATGACAGTGATGTGTAGTTGATAGAACCGGTTGAGGGGAAGATGACAGTGTTATGTAGTTGATAGAACCGGTTGAGGGGAAGATGACAGTGCTATGTAGTTGATAGAACCGGTTGAGGGGAAGATGACAGTGATGTGTAGTTGATAGAACCAGTTGAGGGGAAGATGACAGTGATGTGTAGTTGGTAGAACCGGTTGAGGGGAAGATGACAGTGATGTGTAGTTGGTAGAACCGGTTGAGGGGAAGATGACAGTGATGTGTAGTTGGTAGAACCGGTTGAGGGGAAGATGACAGTGATGTGTAGTTGATAGAACCAGTTGAGGGGAAGATGACAGTGATGTGTAGTTGATAGAACCAGTTGAGGGGAAGATGACAGTGATGTGTAGTTGATAGAACCAGTTGAGGGGAAGATGACAGACCTTCACAGCTGACAGAACCGGTCTGAGGGGGCAAGATGACAGACCTTCACAGCTGACAGAACCGGTCTGAGGGGCAAGATGACAGACCTTCACAGCTGACAGAACCGGTCTGAGGGGGCAAGATGACAGACCTTCACAGCTGACAGAACCGGTCTGAGGGGGCAAGATGACAGACCTTCACAGCTGACAGAACCGGTCTGAGGGGGCAAGATGACAGACCTTCACAGCTGACAGAACCGGTCTGAGGGGGCAAGATGACAGACCTTCACAGCTGACCGAACCGGTCTGAGGGGCACCAAACCGGCTGACGGACAGCAATGAGCTCACCAGACAGGTGTAGTATGCACCACCCTCTCTGTCCTCCATCCCGGACTTAACCCAGAAAATAGCGTCTCCGGAACTCGCGGCTCTCTCGCGACTCGCTCGATCCATCTTCGAAACTCTCGCTGGAGAAGTAGCGACGTTTCGAACGTACAATACTTCGTGGGATGTTCCAACCCATTGATGGTTTAATGAGCCTTCGAGGTTTAGCGCTTTTCTTCAGCTTGTACAATGTACTAGCCGAGGCCAGAGTCACCAGCAACACCAGCAGCAACACCTGCGGATCAATGTACAGTGTTAGTTTGGCAACAATATGTGTAAAAAATACCTGTGCGTGGAGTAAACGTGTTTAGCAAACATTGCATAATGAATAACACCTGTGGGTGGAACGAACACCAGTGAACAACACCTGTGGGTGGAACGAACACTAGTGAACAACACCTGTGGGTGGAACGAACACCAGTGAACAACACCTGTGGAGGGAACAAACACCAGTGAACAACACCTGTGGAGGGAACAAGCACCAGTGAACAACACCTGTGGAGGGAACAAACACCAGTGAACAACACCTGTGGAGGGAACAAACACCAGTGAACAACACCTGTGGGTGGAACGAACACCAGTGAACAACACCTGTGGGTGGAACGAACACCAGTGAACAACACCTGTGGGTGGAACGAACACCAGTGAACAACACCTGTGGGTGGAACGAACACCAGTGAACAACACCTGTGGGTGGAACGAACACCAGTGAACAACACCTGTGGGTGGAACGAACACCAGTGAACAACACCTGTGGGTGGAACGAACACCAGTGAACAACACCTGTGGGTGGAACGAACACCAGTGAACAACACCTGTGGGTGGAACGAACACCAGTGAACAACACCTGTGGGTGGAACGAACACCAGTGAACAACACCTGTGGGTGGAACGAACACCAGTGAACAACACCTGTGGGTGGAACGAACACCAGTGAACAACACCTGTGGGTGGAACGAACACCAGTGAACAACACCTGTGGGTGGAACGAACACCAGTGAACAACACCTGTGGGTGGAACGAACACCAGTGAACAACACCTGTGGGTGGAACGAACACCAGTGAACAACACCTGTGGGTGGAACGAACACCAGTGAACAACACCTGTGGGTGGAACGAACACCAGTGAACAACACCTGTGGGTGGAACGATCACCAGTGAATAACACCTGTGGGTGGAACGAACACCAGTGAACAACACCTGTGGGTGGAACGAACACCAGTGAACAACACCTGTGGGTGGAACGAACACCAGTGAACAACACCTGTGGGTGGAACGAACACCAGTGAACAACACCTGTGGGTGGAACGAACACCAGTGAACAACACCTGTGGGTGGAACGAACACCAGTGAACAACACCTGTGGGTGGAACGAACACCAGTGAACAACACCTGTGGGTGGAACGAACACCAGTGAACAACACCTGTGGGTGGAACGAACACCAGTGAACAACACCTGTGGGTGGAACGAACACCAGTGAACAAAACCTGTGGGTGGAACGAACACCAGTGAACAACACCTGTGGAGGGAACAAGCACCAATGAACAACACCTGTGGAGGGAACAAACACCAGTGAACAACACCTGTGGGAGGAACAAACACAAGTGAACAACACCTGTGGAAGGAACAAACACCAGTGAACAACACCTGTGGAGAGAACAAACACCAGCGAACAACACCTGCGGGAGGTACAAACACCAGTGAACAACACCTGTGGAGGGAACAAACACCAGTGAACAACACCTGTGGAGGGAACAAACACCAGTGAACAACACCTGTGGATGGAACAAACACCAGTGAACAACACCTGTGGGTGGAACAAACACTAGTGAACAACACCTGTGGAGGGAACAAACACCAGTGAACAACACCTGTGGGAGGAACAAACAGCAGTGAACAACACCTGTGGAGGGAACAAACACCAGTGAACAACACCTGTGGAGGGAACAAACACCAGTGAACAACACCTGTGGAGGGAACAAACACCAGTGAACAACACCTGTGGGTGGAACAAACACCAGTGAACAACACCTGTGGAGGGAACAAACACCAGCGAACAACACCTGTGGAGGGAACAAACACCAGTGAACAACACCTGTGGATGGAACAAACGCCAGTGAACAACACCTGTGGAGGGAACAAACACCAGTGAACAACACCTGTGGAGGGAACAAACACCAGTGAACAACACCTGTGGGTGGAACAAACACCAGTGAACAACACCTGTGGAGGGAACAAACACCAGTGAACAACACCTGTGGAGGGAACAAACACCAGTGAACAACACCTGTGGATGGAACAAACACCACTGAACAACACCTGTGGGTGGAACAAACACTAGTGAACAACACCTGTGGAGGGAACAAACACAAGTGAACAACACCTGTGGGAGGAACAAACAGCAGTGAACAACACCTGTGGAGGGAACAAACACCAGTGAGCAACACCTGTGGAGGGAACAAACACCAGTGAACAACACCTGTGGAGGGAACAAACACCAGTGAACAACACCTGTGGGTGGAACGAACACCAGTGAACAACACCTGTGGGTGGAACGAACACCAGTGAACAAAACCTGTGGGTGGAACGAACACCAGTGAACAACACCTGTGGAGGGAACAAGCACCAATGAACAACACCTGTGGAGGGAACAAACACCAGTGAACAACACCTGTGGGAGGAACAAACACAAGTGAACAACACCTGTGGAAGGAACAAACACCAGTGAACAACACCTGTGGAGAGAACAAACACCAGCGAACAACACCTGCGGGAGGTACAAACACCAGTGAACAACACCTGTGGAGGGAACAAACACCAGTGAACAACACCTGTGGAGGGAACAAACACCAGTGAACAACACCTGTGGATGGAACAAACACCAGTGAACAACACCTGTGGGTGGAACAAACACTAGTGAACAACACCTGTGGAGGGAACAAACACCAGTGAACAACACCTGTGGGAGGAACAAACAGCAGTGAACAACACCTGTGGAGGGAACAAACACCAGTGAACAACACCTGTGGAGGGAACAAACACCAGTGAACAACACCTGTGGAGGGAACAAACACCAGTGAACAACACCTGTGGGTGGAACAAACACCAGTGAACAACACTTGTGGAGGGAACAAACACCAGCGAACAACACCTGTGGAGGGAACAAACACCAGTGAACAACACCTGTGGATGGAACAAACACCAGTGAACAACACCTGTGGAGGGAACAAACACCAGTGAACAACACCTGTGGAGGGAACAAACACCAGTGAACAACACCTGTGGGTGGAACAAACACTAGTGAACAACACCTGTGGAGGGAACAAACACCAGTGAACAACACCTTTGGAGGGAACAAACACCAGTGAACAACACCTGTGGATGGAACAAACACCAGTGAACAACACCTGTGGGTGGAACAAACACTAGTGAACAACACCTGTGGAGGGAACAAACACCAGTGAGCAACACCTGTGGGAGGAACAAACAGCAGTGAACAACACCTGTGGAGGGAACAAACACCAGTGAACAACACCTGTGGAGGGAACAAACACCAGTGAACAACACCTGTGGAGGGAACAAACACCAGTGAACAACACCTGTGGGTGGAACAAACACCAGTGAACAACACCTGTGGAGGGAACAAACACCAGCGAACAACACCTGTGGAGGGAACAAACACCAGTGAACAACACCTGTGGATGGAACAAACACCAGTGAAAAACACCTGTGGAGGGAACAAACACCAGTGAACAACACCTGTGGAGGGAACAAACACCAGTGAACAACACCTGTGGGTGGAACAAACACCAGTGAACAACACCTGTGGAGGGAACAAACACCAGTGAACAACACCTGTGGAGGGAACAAACACCAGTGAACAACACCTGTGGATGGAACAAACACCAGTGAACAACACCTGTGGGTGGAACAAACACTAGTGAACAACACCTGTGGAGGGAACAAACACAAGTGAACAACACCTGTGGGAGGAACAAACAGCAGTGAACAACACCTGTGGAGGGAACAAACACCAGTGAACAACACCTGTGGAGGGAACAAACACCAGTGAACAACACCTGTGGAGGGAACAAACACCAGTGAACAACACCTGTGGGTGGAACAAACACCAGTGAACAACACCTGTGGAGGGAACAAACACCAGCGAACAACACCTGTGGAGGGAACAAACACCAGTGAACAACACCTGTGGGTGGAACAAACACCAGTGAACAACACCTGTGGAGAGAACAAACACCAGTGAACAACACCTGTGGGAGGAACAAACACCAGTGAACAACACCTGTGGAGGGAACAAACACCAGTGAACAACACCTGTGGAGGGAACAAACACCAGTGAACAACACCTGTGGGTGGAACAAACACCAGTGAACAACACCTGTGGATGGAACAAACACTAGTGAACAACTGTGGAGGGAACAAACACCAGTGAACAACACCTGTGGAGGGAACAAACACCAGTGAACAACACCTGTGGATGGAACAAACACCAGTGAACAACACCTGTGGAGGGAACAAACACTAGTGAACAACTGTGGAGGGAACAAACACCAGTGAACAACACCTGTGGAGGGAACAAACACCAACGAACAACACCTGTGGATGGAACAAACACCAGTGAACAACACCTGTGGAGGGAACAAACACCAGTGAACAACACCTGTGGAGGGAACAAACACCAGTGAACAACACCTGTGGAGGGAACAAACACCAATGAACAACACCTGTAGATGGAACAAACACCAGTGAACAACACCTGTGGAGGGAACAAACAGCAGTGAACAACACCTGTGGAGGGAACAAACACCAGTGAACAACACCTGTGGATGGAACAAACACCAGTGAACAACACCTGTGGAGGGAACAAACACCAATGAACAACACCTGTGGATGGAACAAACACCAGTGAACAACACCTGTGGAGGGAACAAACACCAATGAACAACACCTGTGGATGGAACAAACACCAGTGAACAACACCTGTGGAGGGAACAAACACCAGTGAACAACACCTGTGGAGGGAACAAACACCAGTGAACAACACCTGTGGGTGCAACAAACACCAGTGAACAACACCTGTGGATGGAACAAACACCAGTGAACAACACCTGTGGATGGAACAAACACCAGTGAACAACACCTGTGGATGGAACAAACACCAGTGAACAACACCTGTGGAGGGAACAAGCACCAGTGAACAACACCTGTGGAGGGAACAAACACCAGTGAACAACACCTGTGGGTGGAACAAACACCAGTGAACAACACCTGTGGGTGCAACAAACACCAGTGAACAACACCTGTGGAGGGAACAAACACCAGTGAAGAACACCTGTGGGTGGAACAAACACCAGTGAACAACACCTGTGGGTGGAACAAACACCAGTGAACAACACCTGTGGGTGCAACAAACACCAGTGAACAACACCTGTGGGAGGAACAATGAACACCTGCAGGTACAACATTATTTAACAACCAACACCTGTGCAGACAACAGGTGTTTATAAACATACGTCACAAACTAGTCACTTCTGGTCAATAAAAAAAAAATTAGTTAAATATTAGCCGGTATTCTCCCGGCCCGGGCCTTGTCCAAGTGGTGGCCCGGCCTTGGCTCCCTCTTTAGGGAGTGTCTGAGACCTAAGTCTCCCATGGGAGGAGGCACAAGTACCTCCTCATCTTTGGGACCAACTGTCCCCAGGCCTAGCCACAAGCTAGGCCTCAGGACCAACTGTCCCCAGGCCTAGCCACAAGCTAGGCCTCAGGACCAACTGTCCCCAGGCCTAGCCACAAGCTAGGCCTCTCTGGTCTGCCATCCCCGCCCCAAGGGGGCTAATGGGAATGACAGTCTTATGAGCTAAAGGCTCCGGCTCAGGCACCTACCCTACCCTAGAAGGGTTAGGCATAGTGTCGATCTCAGGCACCTACCCTACCCTAGAAGGGTTAGGCATGGTGTCGATCTCAGGCACCTACCCTACCCTAGAAGGGTTAGGCATGGTGTCGATCTCAGGCACCTACCCTACCCTAGAAGGGTTAGGCATGGTGTCGATCTCAGGCACCTACCCTACCCTAGAAGGGTTAGGCATGGTGTCGATCTCAGGCACCTACCCTACCCTAGAAGGGTTAGGCAAGGTGTCGATCTCAGGCACCTACCCTACCCTAGAAGGGTTAGGCAAGGTGTCGATCTCAGGCACCTACCCTACCCTAGAAGGGTTAGGCATGGTGTCGATCTCAGGCACCTACCCTACCCTAGAAGGGTTAGGCATAGTGTTGATCTCAGGCACCTACCCTACCCTAGAAGGGTTAGGCATGGTGACGATCTCAGGCACCTACCCTACCCTAGAAGGGTTAGGCATGGTGACGATCTCAGGCACCTACCCTACCCTAGAAGGGTTAGGCATGGTGACGATCTCAGGCACCTACCCTACCCTAGAAGGGTTAGGCATGGTGACGATCTCAGGCACCTACCCTACCCTAGAAGGGTTAGGCATGGTGTCGATCTCAGGCACCTACCCTACCCTAGAAGGGTTAGGCAAGGTGTCGATCTCAGGCACCTACCCTACCCTAGAAGGGTTAGGCATGGTGTCGATCTCAGGCACCTACCCTACCCTAGAAGGGTTAGGCAAGGTGTCGATCTCAGGCACCTACCCTACCCTAGAAGGGTTAGGCAAGGTGTCGATCTCAGGCACCTACCCTACCCTAGAAGGGTTAGGCAAGGTGTCAATCTCAGGCACCTACCCTACCCTAGAAGGGTTAGGCAAGGTGTCGATCTCAGGCACCTACCCTACCCTAGAAGGGTTAGGCATGGTGTCGATCTCAGGCACCTACCCTACCCTAGAAGGGTTAGGCATGGTGTCGATCTCAGGCACCTACCCTACCCTAGAAGGGTTAGGCATAGTGTCGATCTCAGGCACCTACCCTACCCTAGAAGAGTTAGGCATAGTGTCGATCCTAAAAAAAAAAAAATTACGTTTTTAACGTAAACTTAAATATAAATTATTTTAAAAAAATCTCCACAATTTTTATGGAATTATTCAATAAATATATAAACTTTCTCAAAATTTTTAGAATTTTTATAAAGAATTATAGAATTTTTAATTATTCTTAAAGAATAAATTTATATTTGTTGAGTATTTAATTGTTTATTTTAGATTTATATAGAAGTTTATATTTTCTGGTTTTTGATGGTAAACTTAAGAAAAAACTGAAGGGGTGAAGACGCAGGGTTCTTGATCCAGGGAACTGGAGCCAAACTTCTTAAAGTTTCCTGTATTTGGTGATTAATGGGCTTCTCATCAACCAAGTAATGGGAATCACATCTAGGTCACTCAATGGCATTTCACTACACCAGACCAAATAATGGGTATTCACTACACCAGACCGCCAATATATTCACCACTGGCAGATCAGCTAATGTATTCACTACACCAGACCAAATAATGTACCATCAACACCAGACCAAATATCGCATCAACACCAGACCAAATAATGTGTATTCACTACACCAGACCAAATAATGGGTATTCACTACACCAGACCAAATAATGGGTATTCACTACACCAGACCAAATAATGGGTATTCACTACACCAGACCAAATAATGGGTATTCACTACACCAGACCAAATAATGGGTATTCACTACACCAGACCAAATAATGGATATTCACTACACTAGACCAAATAATGGGCATTCACTACAATTCACCAAATAATGGGTACTCATCAGTACCAGACCAAATAATGGGTATTCACTACACCAGACCAAATAATGGATATTCACTACACTAGACCAAATAATGGATATTCACTACACTAGACCAAATAATGGATATTCACTACACCAGACCAAATAATGGATATTCACTACACCAGACCAAATAATGGGTATTCACTACACTAGACCAAATAATGGATATTCACTACACCAGACCAAATAATGGGTATTCACTACACTAGACCAAATAATGGGTGTCGACTAGGGCGAGTAATGGGTACTAATGGGGTATTCACCAGTATTCTCATGGTGGTGGTAGTGGTGGTAAGTAGTTGTGGTGGTGACTGGTGACTGGAGACTGACTAAACGAGGTGGCAAACCGTTGCTGACCCACAGATGAGCGTACGACCTTGTATGTGCCTTGTGCATGTCGTGCCTGCCCAGGCAAAGCTGTCTGCCCCAGGCATGTCGTGTGCCCGCTCCAGCATGTCGTGTGCCTGGTTCTAGACAGCTGTGTGTCCGTTCCAGCATGTCGTGGTGTCTGCCCCAGCATGTTTGCAGGTCTGCCTTGCAGATGTCGTGTGGTCTGCCCCAGTATGTCAGTGGTCGTCCCAAAGCATGTCAAAACTGGCTCAGGGCTGCCGTGTCCGTTCCCAGTATGTCGTGTGCCCGCCTTGTGCGCGTCGTGTGTCCGCTCTGTGCATGTCAGGTCTGCCCCAGTATGTCGTGTGCCTGCCTGTGCATGTCAGGTGCCCTGCCCCAGTGCATCGTGTGGCCTGCCTTGTAGCATGTCGTGCGCTCCGCTTTCCGCATGTCGTCTGCTCCCAGCATGTCGTGTGCCTGCCTTGTGGCGGGCGCCGTGTCTGTCCCAGGGCGTCGTGTGCCTGCCCTAGCATGTCGTGCCTGCCTGCATAAGTCGTGTGTCTTGGCCCCAGCATGTCAGCCTGCCTGCATAATGTGTCCAGCCTGCATGTCGTGTGTCTGCCCCAGTGGCTGTCGTGTGCCTGCCTTGTGTATGTCGTGTACCTGTCTCAGTGGCTGCCGGGTGTGCCCTGTCTTCTGCATGTCGTGTCTGTCCCAGATGTCGCGCCTGCCCCAGATGTCAGTGTGCCTGCCTCAGGCTGTCGTGTGCCCACCTTATGAAGGTTTTGTGCCTGCCCCAGCATGCTGTCTTGAGGCCTGCCTGCAGAAGGTCAGCTCACCGAGTGACAGCCAAGGCCAGTTCTGTGCATACAAGCTGTTGTCTGCCCCAGTATGTCGTGTGCGCTTTCCGCTCGGTGCATGTCGCGTCTGCCCCAGCATGTCGTGTGTCTGCCTTGTGCATGTCGTGTGTCTGCCCGAAAGGTCGTGCCCGTTTTGTGTATGCCGTGCCCGCCTTGTGCATGTCGTGTGCCCGCTCGCAGTATGTCGTGCCCGTTCCGATGCGGTGGCCCGCCCTGTGCATGTCGTGCGCCCGCCCCAAGTGGCGTCGTGTGTCTGCCTTGCACGCCGTGCCCGCTCGGTGCATCGTGCGCCTGTCTTGTGCATGTCGTGCGTCTGCCCTGCGCGTCGTGTGCGCCCGCCTTGTGCATGTCGTGTGCCTGTCTCAGGCATAAGTCAAAATTCCGTCTCGTGCATCGTGTCTGTCTTGCATGTCGTGCCTGCCTGCAGTGTTGTCAGCGCCGTCCGGTATGTCGCACCGTTCCGGTGTATGCCGTGCCTGCCCCAGTATGTCGTGCCTGTCTTGTGCATGTCGTGTACCGTTTTGTGCATTGTCGCGCCCATGCCCTGTGCATGTCGTGGCATGCCCGTTCTTTGTGCATGTCGTGTGCCCGCCCAGGCGTCGTGCGCCTGTCTGTATGTCGTGCGCCCGCCTCGCAGTGGCTGTCGTGGCGCCCGGTCTGTGCACGTCGTGCGCCTGCCCCAGCATGTCGTGTGTCTGCTCAGGCATGTCAAGCCTGGCTCAGCATGTCGTGTGCCTGTCTTGTGCATGTCGTGTGCCTGTCTTGTGCATGTCGTAGCCCGCTTCCAGGCATGTCGTGGTGCCCTGCCCCAGCATGTCGTGCCCAAGCCCCATGTCAGCCCGTCTTTAGTATGTCGTGCCTGGTCCCAGTGTCAGCCTGTTCGGTATGTCGTGCCCGTCTCCGCATGTCGTGTGCCTGTCTTGTGCATGTCGTGTGTCTGCCCCAGGCATGTCGTGTGCCTGTCTTGCATGTCGCGGTCTGCTCCCAGAAGGTCGTGCCTGTTCTGTGCATGTCAAAAAGCCTGTCTTGCGCATGCCGTGCCTGTCTTGCATGTCGTGCCCATTCAGCATGTCGCGCGCCCGTTCCCAGGTATGTCGTGTGCCTGCCCCAGCATGTCGCGCTCCAGTCTTGAGTGCTGTCGTGTCCGCCCCAGTATGTCGTGTGCCTGTCTCTGTGCATGTCGTGCGCCTGTCTTGTGCATGTCGCGCCTGTCGGTGCATGTCGTGCCCGTCTTGTGCATGTCGTGCGCCTGTCTTGTGCATGTCGTGCGCCCGTCTTGCGCGTCGGTGCCTGCCCGCATGTCGTGCGGCCTGTCCTAGATAACGTGTGCCTGCCCCAGAAGGTCGTGTGCCCGCTCTGGGTATGTCGTGCCTGTCTTGTATGTCAGCGCCCATCCGAGTATGCCGTGTGCCTGTCTTGGTGCATGTCAAAGCCTGTCTTATGTCGCGCCCGTCGCAGTGGTGTCGTGTGCCTGGCCCCAGCATGTGTGGGCCTGTCTGCATGTCACCTGTCAGACAAACAGCCTGTCTGTGCATGTCAGGCCTGTCTGTGTATACGTGCCTGCCCAGGCGTCAGTGCCCAGTTCAGGCACACGGTGGTCTGCCTCTAGATGTCAAAACACCCCAGCATGTGTCGTGCCTGCCCCAGATGTCGTGCACCTGCCCAGTATCAGCTCTGTCTGTATGTCGTGTGCCTTGTCTTGTATGCCTGTTTGGTGCATGTCAGCCTGTTCTAGCATGCCAGTGCCTCGCCCCAGGCACGTGCCTGCCCCAGATGTCGTGCCTGTCTGTGTGAGCAGCCAGGCCTGCCCTGTGGCGCCGGGGGGCCTGCCCATGGCCGGGTGGCCTGCCTGGTGACACAGCTCAGCAAAATGCCCCAGGATGCCGTGGGCCTGCCCCTGTGTGGCGCAGCCGGCCTGCCTTAGGCGTGGTCAGTGCTCTGCCCCAGCACGGTTCACCCAGGCATGTCGTGTGCCTGTCTTGTGTATGTCGTGTGCCTGCCCTGTGGTTTGGTGCCTGTCTTGTGATGTCGTGTGGTCTGTCTCTGTGCATGTCAAAGCCTGTCTGGTGCAGCTGCCGTGTGCCTATTCGCAACGTCGTGTGCTGGTCGGTGCATGTCAGGGCGCTCAACCAGCGCCGTTCAGTCGCCCGCATGCCGTGCCCGCCCAGGCATGTCGTGCCCGTCTCTAGATAACGTCGCCCCAGTGCATACGTCGGGTGGCCTGCCCCAGCATGTCGTAGCTCGCCTCTGTATGTCGTGCCCGTCTCCTAGACACGTCGCAGGCCTGCCCCAGGCGCCGGGCCTGCTCGTGCCGTCGTGCGCCTGCCCAGGCCGTCGCGCCCGCCCTGGCATGCCGCGTGGCCGTCCCAGACAGTCGCGTGTTCGTCCCGTGAGCAGCTGAACCGCCCGCACAGTTCGGCGCCTGCCTGGTGTGCATAAGTCGTTGTGCCTGCCCGTGATGTCGTGTGCCTGTCCCAAAATGTCGCAGCCTGTCCCAGTATGTCGCCCAGCTCAGCATGTCGTGCCTGCCCCAGCATGTCGTGTGCTCCGCTCCCAGCAGCAAAAGCCCACCAGTATACTGTGCCTGCCCCAGTAATGTGTGTCCGTCCCAGGTGATCGTGTGGTCCACCCTGTGAAGGTTGTGGTGTCTGCCTCAGTATGTTGTGGTGGCCTGCCCTGTGCATCACCAAAAGCCCTGGTTTTGTGTGAGCACTGCAAAGCCTGCCTCTAGAATGTGTGCCTGCCTTGTGCATGTCGTGCCTGCTCTGGTGATGTCAGCCTGTCTTGTGCAGGCCAGGCCTGTCCCAGTATACGTGCCTGCCTTCTGTGCATGGTCGTACTGCCCCCAGCATGCCCGGCCTGCCCCAGCATGTGTGGCCTGCCCCAGTGCATGTCGTGTGCCTGCCCCAGCATGTCGTGTGTGCCTGCCCAAATAATGGTCTGCCTTGAGACAAATGTGGCCTGCCCCTGTGCATGTCGTGCCTATTCTGTGTATGTCAAAATCCTGTCTTGTGCATGTCGTGCCTGCCCCAGGCATGTCGTGTGTGTGTGCCCTGTGCATGTCGTGTCCATCCCAGATGTCGTGTGTCTGTCCCAGCATGCCGTGTGCCTGTCTTGCATGTCAGGCCTGCCTTGTGTGCATGTCGTGTGCCTGCCCCAGCATGGTCGTGTGCCTGCCCCAGCATGTCGTGTACCTGCCCGCAGTATGTCGTGTGGCCTGCCTGCATGTCGTGCCTGCCCTGTGCATGTCGTGTGCCTGCCTAGGCATGTCGTGTGCCTGCCCAGACAAATGTGTGTGTCCCCTGTGCATGTCGTGTGTCCGTCTCTGTGCATGTCAAAATCCACCCCAGCATGTCGTGTGCCCGCTCTGTGCATCGTCAGGTGTCTGGTCTTAGTATAATGTGCGCCTGCCCCAGTATGTCGTGTGCTCTGCCTTGTGTATGTCAAGCCCGCTCCTAGGCATGTCGTGTGCCTGCCCTGTGGTTGTCAGTGCCTGCTCGTAGTATGTCGTGCCCGCCCCAGGTATGTCAAAGCCCGCCCTGCGCATGTCAAAGCCTGTCCCAGTATGTCGTGTGCCCGCTCCCAGTATGTCGTGCCCGTCCTGCGCATGTCGTGCGCCTGCCCTGCGCATGTCGCCTGCCCTGTGGGCGTCGCGGCCTGGCCCTGTGTATGCCGCGGGTGCGTGCCCCAGCCGGTCGTGTGCCCGTCCCAGTATTAAAACAAAAAGGCCCGCTCTGCGCATGTCGTGTACCTGCCCTGTGTGGCGTCGTGCGCCCGTTCCAGCATCGTGCGCTCGCCCCAGGCATACCGTGCGCCCGCCCTGTGCATGTCGTGCGCCCGCCCCAGCGTCGTGTGGTGCATGTCAGGCACTTGTTCTGTGCATAAAACAGTGCATGCTCGCGCCTGCCCTGTGCCTGTCTTGTGCATGTCGTGTGTCTGCCCTGTGCATGTCGTGTGTCTGCCCTGTGCATGTCGTGTGTCTGCCCTGTGCATGTCGTGTGTCTGCCCTGTGCATGTCGTGTGTCTGCCCTGTGCATGTCGTGTGCCTGCCCTGGCCTGATCTACTCTGTCCTAGCCTGGTCTACCCTGCCCTCGTCTACCCTGCCCTGTTCTACCCTGTGCGTGTCGGGTGCCTGCCCTGTGCATGTCGTGTGCCTGCCCTGTGCTTGCTATGTACATGCCCTGTGTCTGGTCTATCATGCCCTGGCCTGGTCTACCCTGCCCTGGTCTACCCTGGCCTGGCCTACCCTGCCCTGGTCTACCCTGGCCTTGTCTGCCCTGCCCTGGTCTACCCTGCCCTGCTCTACCCTGCCCTGGTCTTCTCTGCCCTGGTCTACCCTGCCCTGGTCTACCCTGTTCTGGAATGGTCTTCCCTCCCCTGGCATGGTCTATCCTTCCCTGGCCTGGTCTACCCTGCCCTGGTCTACCCTGCTCTGGTCTACCCTGCCCTGCTCTACCCTGTCCTGGTCTACCCTGCTCTGGTCTACCCTGCCCTTGTCTACCCTCCCCTGCTCTACCCTCCCCTGCTCTACCCTCCCCTGCTCTACCCTCCCCTGCTCTACACTAATCTAGATTTACTCTGATCTAACAACCTGTTCCTGACTGGACGTCGTCTTGGCAGACGTCAGATGTGCGTCATGACCTTCAACAACCCAACATCTTTATTTGCTGGTCAAAATATACATAATCCTACGGGTTTAGTGCTCCCCCTTAATTATAATAATAATAATAATAATAATAATAATGATAATAATAATAATAATAATAATAATAATAATAATAATAATAATAATAATAATAATAATAATAATAATAATAATAATAATAATAATAATAATAATAATAATAATAATAATAATAATAATAATAATAATAATAATAATAATAATAATTAATAATAATAACAATAATAATAATAATAATAATAATAATAATAATAATAATAATAATAATAATAATAATAATAATAATAATAATAATAATAATAATAATAATAATAATAATAATAATAATAATAATAATAATTATAATAATAATAATAATAATAATAATAATAATAATAATAATAATAATAATAATAATAATAATAATAATAACAATAATAATAATAATATATGAGATATATACCTCTCAGTGTATATACACTTAGATAAAGTCACCACTCACAGTATATACGAGATATTCACTTCTCACTAAATGGTTGAAACTCTGGCAGTAATTTTGAAAGGGGTGAACCGATAAGCCAGCGGAAGGTGTCGGTCAGAAGACGAAAAGCTCCAACAGCGGGTCTTCATCTAAGACCCGCGTCAGGAAACACTTGTCCTGTTTCCTGACGAACCTTAGCTATCCTCTCAGTTTATGTATACTGAGACACACATACTTAGTGTATCAGGCCATTACCTGGAGTTTACCTGGAGAGAGTTCCGGGGGTCAACGCCCCCGCGGCCCGGTCTGTGACCAGGCCTCATGGTGGATCAGAGCCTGATCAACCAGGCTGTTGCTCCTGGCTGCACGCAAGCCAACGTACGAGCCACAGCCCGGCTGGTCAGGAACTGACTTTAGGTGCTTGTCCAGTGCCAGCTTGAAGACTGCCAGGGGTCTGTTGGTAATCCCCCTTATGTGTGCTGGGAGGCAGTTGAACAGTCTCGGGCCCCTGACACTTATTGTATGGTCTCTTAACGTGCTAGTGACACCCCTGCTTTTCATTGGGGGGATGGTGCATCGTCTGCCAAGTCTTTTGCTTTCGTAGTGAGTGATTTTCGTGTGCAAGTTCGGTACTAGTCCCTCTAGGATTTTCCAGGTGTATATAATCATGTATCTCTCCCTCCTGCGTTCCAGGGAATACAGGTTCAGGAACCTCAAGCGCTCCCAGTAATTGAGGTGTTTTATCTCCGTTATGCGCGCCGTGAAAGTTCTCTGTACATTTTCTAGGTCAGCAATTTCACCTGCCTTGAAAGGTGCTGTTAGTGTGCAGCAATATTCCAGCCTAGATAGAACAAGTAACCTGAAGAGTGTTATCATGGGCTTGGCCTCCCTAGTTTTGAAGGTTCTCATTATCCATCCTGTCATTTTTCTAGCAGATGCGATTGATACAATGTTATGGTCCTTGAAGGTGAGATCCTCCGACATAATCACTCCCAGGTCTTTGACGTTGGTGTTTCGCTCTATTTTGTGGCCAGAATTTGTTTTGTACTCTGATGAAGATTTAATTTCCTCATGTTTACCATATCTGAGTAATTGAAATTTCTCATCGTTGAACTTCATATTGTTTTCTGCAGCCCACTGAAAGATTTGGTTGATGTCCGCCTGGAGCTTTGCAGTGTCTGATGTCTTGGAGCCTTGCATGTGCCTGCCTGGAGCCTTGCAGTGTCTGCAATGGAAGACACTGTCATGCAGATTCGGGTGTCATCTGCAAAGGAAGACACGGTGCTGTGGCTGACATCCTTGTCTATGTCGGATATGAGGATGAGGAACAAGATGGGAGCTAGTACTGTGCCTTGTGGAACAGAGCTTTTCACCGTAGCTGCCTCGGACTTTACTCTGTTGACGACTACTCTCTGTGTTCTGTTAGTGAGGAAATTATAGATCCATCGACCGACTTTTCCTGTTATTCCTTTAGCACGCATTTTGTGCGCTATTACGCCATGGTCACACTTGTCGAAGGCTTTTGCAAAGTCTGTATATATTACATCTGCATTCTTTTTGTCTTCTAGTGCATCTAGGACCTTGTCGTAGTGATCCAATAGTTGAGACAGACAGGAGCGACCTGTTCTAAACCCATGTTGCCCTGGGTTGTGTAACTGATGGGTTTCTAGATGGGTGGTGCTTCTTAGGACCCTTTCAAAGATTTTTATGATATGAGATGTTAGTGCTATTGGTCTGTAGTTCTTTGCTTTACTGCCCCCTTTGTGGAGTGGGGCTATGTCTGTTGTTTTTAGTAACTGTGGGACGACCCCCGTGTCCATGCTCCCTCTCCATAGGATGGAAAAGGCTCGTGATAGGGGCTTCTTGCAGTTCTTGATGAACACAGAGTTCCATGAGTCTGGCCCTGGGGCAGAGTGCATGGGCATGTCATTTATCGCCTGTTCGAAGTCATTTGGCGTCAGGATAACATCGGATAGGCTTGTGTTAATCAAATTTTGTGGCTCTCTCATAAAAAATTAATTTTGATCTTCGACTCTCAGTCTGGTTAGCGGCTTACTAAAAACCGAGTCATATTGGGACTTGAGTAGCTCACTCATTTCCTTGCTGTCATCTGTGTAGGACCCATCTTGTTTAATTTTTTTTTTTTTATTCGCCGGTATTCTCCCGGCCCGGGTCTTTTCCAAGTAGTGGTGACCCGGCCTTGGCTCCCTATCTGGGGAGTGTCTCGAGACTTAAGTCTCCCATGGGAGGAGGTACAAGTACCCCCTCATCTTTAGGACAAACTGTCCCCAGGCCTAGCCACATTCCCCGCCCTCACGGGGCTCGTAGGGAGAAGCTAGGCCTCTGGTCTGCCATCTGCCCCGCCCCAAAGGGGCTCGTGGGGATGGCAGTCTTGTGAGCTGCAGGTGGTAGCAAGCTCTCTTGTTTAAGTAGGGGCCCAATACTGGACGTTGTTCTCCACTTTGATTTGGCATAGGAGAAGAAATACTTTGGGTTTCTTTCGATTTCATTTATAGCTTTTAGTTCTTCCCGCGATTCCTGACTCCTGGATCAGGAGATCCAGAAAATGTTACAATAGCAGTCGTGGAGATACTTAACTCGGACCCGGAAATGAGAAAATAAATGCATTAGGATAACAGGGAAAGGTCAGTCTTTGTTTGTGGGCTTTAGAAGGCAGAAGGAATAAAATGTAAGTTGACAGGGATAGGAAAAAGAGATTGAGAACATCATTACACAAACAGGCGAGGACATAACTGAGCTGTCAAATTTTCAGAGAGTAAGGGGATACTCAAATGGAAAAAAATATTCAAATTGATTTTCAAGTGAGAAATGGTGCGAAACAGGATCCTGCAGCACAAACAATGACTAAGGGGCTCACCAAATTACCAGTAGGTGTACCTCTATTGCAACAGAACATGAGAAGAATGACAGAAACTGAGAAGGAGGAGACAAAGACACAAAGGGCAGGAAAGAGAGATGGGCAAGGGAACCCAGACTCAGGAAGACCATCAAACACAACCACTCACAGAACTGCCCACAGAACACTTTCAACCCTGTCCTCCCCCCCACAGCAACCACAAATTAACTCAAAACAACCCACACTCTGCACCCACAGCCCCACTCCACATCACAAACCCCACCTACGCAGCAGTTTCCCATAGTATCTTGCCAGGTCTCCCACTCTCCCTGCCCCCACAAACCTCCCAGAATACAACATTGGAAAAGAAGCTGAAGGTATGGAGCACCAACGGAGACAGACAAGAGGCAATCCTTGCATGTGGTGCAATGGGGAAGAGAACTGGAGGAAAAGACAATAAATGACATGATGGAACAAGTGACTACAAATTTCAGGGATGCATAGAGGTGGCCCGGTGGCCTGGTGGCTAAAGCTCCCGCTTCACACACGGTGGGCCCGGGTTCGATTCCCGGCGGGTGGAAACATTCGACACGTTTCCTTACACCTGTTGTCCTGTTCACCTAGCAGCAAATAGGTACCTGGGTGTTAGTCGACTGGTGTGGGTCGCATCCTGGGGGACAAGATTAAGGACCCCAATGGAAATAAGTTAGACAGTCCTCGATGACGCACTGACTTTCTTGGGTTATCCTGGGTGGCTAACCCTCCGGGGTTAAAAATCCGAACGAAATCTTATCTTATCTTATACCCAAGGGCAACAGAAATAAGACAAGAACGATACTCTCAGTTTCACCCGAAGGTGTAGAGAGGGCAAAGATAGGTGAGTTAGAGCATGGAAAAGGTACAGAAGACAAAGGACTCAGGAAATAAGGAGATTAGTCGAAGAGTCAGAAATGAAAATGCACGGATAAGGATGGAGGCCCAGCGGCAATACGAGAATGACATAGTATCAAAAGTCATATCTGACCCAAAGCTGCTGTACACCCACATCAGGAGGAACATAGCAGTCAAGGACCAGGTAATCAGGCTGAGGAAGGAAGGAGGAGAGATCACAAGAAGCAATCAAGAAATATGTGAAGATCTCAACACGAGATTTAAGGAAGTATTTTCAGTGGAGACAGAAAGGCTTCCAGCAATCCAGGATGGTAGGGTGCACCAGCAAGTGCTGGACACACTACACACAACCGAGAAGGAGATAAAGAGACTGCTATATGCACTAGATACCTCAAAGACAGTGAGACCGGATATCTCTCCATGGGTCCTGAGAGAGAGAGAGAGAGAGAGAGAGAGCAGAGGCACTGTGTGTACCACAAACAACAATCTTCAACACATCTATCAGAACAGGGCGACTACCTGAGGAATGGAAGGATGCTTCCTGTTCAACACAAAAGATTAGTGCAAATGCTAGAGGAGCAAGCAGGAATATCAAACGCACTGCAATGGATTAGATAATATCCGACAGGGAGACATCGATTGATGGTACGTGACGAGGTCTTAGAGTGGGCGCCTGTGACGAGCGGGGTTCCACAAGGGTGAGTCCTAGGTCCGGTGCTCTTTCTTGTATATGTAAATGACATGACGGAAGGGATAGAGTCAGAGGTGTCCCTGTTTGCAGACGACGTGAAGCTAATGAGGAGAATACAAGCGGATGAGGATCAGGAAAGCCTACAAAGGGATCTGGACAGGCTCCAACTTGCTCCGACAAGTGGCTCCTGGAGTTTAACCCCACCAAGTGCAAAGTTATCGAACTTGGGGAAAGTCAAAGAAGACCGCAGACAGAGTACAGGCTCAGGGGTTGAAAGCTGCAAACCTCATAAAAAGAAAAGGATCTTGGGAAGAGCATCATGCCGAGCACATCTCCTGAGGTACACATCAACAAAATAACTGCTGCCACATATGGGCGCCTGGCAAGCCTGAGAATAACTTTTTAACATATACGTAAAGAGTCATTTAAGACACTGTACACTGTGTACGTCAGACACTGTACACCGTGTACGTCAGACACTGTACACTGTGTACGTCAGACACTGTACACTGTGTACGTCAGACACTGTACACTGTGTACGTCAGACACTGTACACTGTGTACGTCAGACACTGTACACCGTGTACGTCAGACACTGTACACCGTGTACGTCAGACACTGTACACCGTGTACGTCAGACACTGTACACCGTGTACGTCAGACACTGTACACCGTGTACGTCACTGTACACCGTGTAGATAGGCCTACACTGGAGCATGTTTTCTCGACTTTAGGCCTAAAAACTGTGGAATTTATTAAAAAAAACAAATTTTTGGATGATCATCGTGTATTCTGATGTATATTTCTGTGTCAGCTTACTGGACTTAAGCTGACAAGCTGAGGGTTTAGACACAGTCGACAGAAAACTTACATATTAGACAATAGGGTGTTCAGACACTAGGATATTTAGACATTAGGGTGTTTAGACACTAGGGTATTTAGACATTAGGGTGTTTAGACACTAGGGTATTTAGACACTAGGGTGTTTAGACACTAGGGTATTTAGACATTTGGGTGTTTAGACACTAGGGTATTTAGACATTTGGGTGTTTAGACACTAGGGTATTTAGACATTTGGGTGTTTAGACACTAGGGTATTTAGACATTTGGGTGTTTAGACACTAGGGTATTTAGACATTTGGGTGTTTAGACACTAGGGTATTTAGACATTAGAGTGTTTAGACACTAGGGTATTTAGACATTTGGGTGTTTAGACACTAGGGTATTTAGACATTTGGGTGTTCAGACACTAGGGTATTTAGACATTTGGGTGTTTAGACACTAGGGTATTTAGACATTAGAGTGTTTAGACACTAGGGTATTTAGACATTTGGGTGTTTAGACACTAGGGTATTTAGACATTAGAGTGTTTAGACACTAGGGTATTTAGACATTTGGGTGTTTAGACACTAGGGTATTTAGACATTTGGGTGTTTAGACACTAGGGTATTTAGACATTTGGGTGTTTAGACACTAGGGTATTTAGACATTTGGGTGTTTAGACACTAGGGTATTTAGACATTTGGGTGTTTAGACACTAGGGTATTTAGACATTAGAGTGTTTAGACACTAGGGTATTTAGACATTTGGGTGTTTAGACACTAGGGTATTTTGACATTTGGGTGTTCAGACACTAGGGTATTTAGACATTTGGGTGTTTAGACACTAAGGTATTTAGACACTAGGTATTTAGACACTAAGGTATTTAGACACTAAGGTGTTTAGACACTAGGGTATTTAGACACAAAGGTGTTTAGATAATAGGGGCTTAGACAACAGGGTATTTAGACAATAGGGTATCTACACACTAGGGTACTTAGACAATAGAGTATTTAAACACTAGAATATTTAGACATTAGGGCATTTAGACAAGAGGAAGACTTGATAGGTCAATTCTTAGAAAGATTTTATCTAAAATTAAGTCTTGGTATGTATACTGTGTCTGTGTCCAGATTGATGATGGTTGAAGGGGGCAGTTGACTTGTCTATTGGGAAAGTGGGAGTATGCTCCACTCTCTTTGTCCTGCTCACAGTTGACAGGAGGATCTCTTGGGATAGATGAGAAGTTGAGGATGTGGAGTTTTCAGGTAGGTTTTCAATTTCCCCCGTCTATCCTGGGGTGCTGTCCTTAAAATGGGGGAAATAGAGGTTGAATAGACGCCTTTTCCTTAGATCTTCAACTCTTTATCTATCCTCATAGTTGTGGTTTCAGGATAGTAGATACAGAGGACTGATTGTACATCTATCCACTGGTTCTTCACCTTCCATCTATCCTAAGAATGACAACACAGAGAGTTGACACAGTCCTTCTACCATCATCCAACAACCCCAGCTCTTCTAGCCCAAGAAATAGCGTCGTCTAAGCTCGAAGCTCTCTAGGGAGTCGTCCTCAAAGCTCTCATCACTTCTGTCTATGTAGACAGCGTTAGACGGCGATAGACTCCGGGGTAGACCCCAGCTAAGAGAGGGCCGGGACAGGCTGCGGATCCCGTCACTGGTTCTGAACCTGTGCCAGGGGTTGGCAGAGGTCACTGCTGCCAGCAGCACCACCAACAACACCTGCAACAACACCTGCAAAGGTACAGACTTGTATGAATATATGAGAAAAGGTGTCTTATTCATCAATAAAGTCACCCAGGTGTTATACATGTGTCTTATTCATCAATAAAGTCACCCAGGTGTTGTACATGTGTCTTATTCATCAATAAAGTCACCCAGGTGTTGTACATGTGTCTTATTCATCAATAAAGTCACCCAGGTGTTGTACATGTGTCTTATTCATCAATAAAGTCACCCAGGTGTTGTACAGGTGTCTTATTCATCAATAAAGTCACCCAGGTGTTGTACATGTGTCTTATTCATCAATAAAGTCACCCAGGTGTTGTACATGTGTCTTATTCATCAATAAAGTCACCCAGGTGTTGTACATGTGTCTTATTCATCAATAAAGTCACCCAGGTGTTGTACATGTGTCATATTCATCAATAAAGTCACCCAGGTGTTGTACAGGTGTCTTATTCATCAATAAAGTCACCCAGGTGTTGTACATGTGTCTTATTCATCAATAAAGTCACCCAGGTGTTGTACATGTGTCTTATTCATCAATAAAGTCACCCAGGTGTTGTACATGTGTCTTATTCATCAATAAAGTCACCCAGGTGTTGTACATGTGTCTTATTCATCAATAAAGTCACCCAGGTGTTGTACATGTGTCTTATTCATCAATAAAGTCACCCAGGTGTTGTACATGTGTCTTATTCATCAATAAAGTCACCCAGGTGTTGTACATGTGTCTTATTCATCAATAAAGTCACCCAGGTGTTGTACATGTGTCTTATTCATCAATAAAGTCACCCAGGTGTTGTACATGTGTCTTATTCATCAATAAAGACACCCAGGTGTTGTTCATGTGTCTTATTCATCAATAAAGTCACCCAGGTGTTGTACATGTGTCTTATTCATCAATAAAGTCACCCAGGTGTTGCACATGTGTCTTATTCATCAATAAAGTCACCCAGGTGTTGCACATGTGTCTTATTCATCAATAAAGTCACCCAGGTGTTGTACATGTGTCTTATTCATCAATAAAGTCACCCAGGTGTTGCACATGTGTCTTATTCATCAATAAAGTCACCCAGGTGTTGTACATGTGTCGTATTCATCAAAATAGTCACCCAGGTGTTGTACATGTGTCTTATTCATCAATAAAGACACCCAGGTGTTGTACATGTGTCTTATTCATCAATAAAGTCACCCAGGTGTTGTACATGTGTCTTATTCATCAATAAAGTCACCCAGGTGTTGTACATGTGTCTTATTCATCAATAAAGTCACCCAGGTGTTGTACATGTGTCTTATTCATCAATAAAGTCACCCAGGTGTTGTACATGTGTCTTATTCATCAATAAAGTCACCCAGGTGTTGCACATGTGTCTTATTCATCAATAAAGTCACCCAGGTGTTGTACATGTGTCTTATTCATCAATAAAGTCACCCAGGTGTTGTACATGTGTCTTATTCATCAATAAAGACACCCAGGTGTTGTACATGTGTCTTATTCATCAATAAAGTCACCCAGGTGTTGTACATGTGTCTTATTCATCAATAAAGTCACCCAGGTGTTGTACATGTGTCTTATTCATCAATAAAGTCACCCAGGTGTTGTACATGTGTCTTATTCATCAATAAAGTCACCCAGGTGTTGTACATGTGTCTTATTCATCAATAAAGTCACCCAGGTGTTGTACATGTGTCTTATTCATCAATAAAGTCACCCAGGTGTTGTACATGTGTCTTATTCATCAATAAAGTCACCCAGGTGTTGTACATGTGTCTTATTCATCAATAAAGTCACCCAGGTGTTGTACATGTGTCTTATTCATCAATAAAGTCACCCAGGTGTTGTACATGTGTCTTATTCATCAATAAAGTCACCCAGGTGTTGTACATGTGTCTTATTCATCAATAAAGTCACCCAGGTGTTGTACATGTGTCTTATTCATCAATAAAGTCACCCAGGTGTTGTACATGTGTCTTATTCATCAATAAAGTCACCCAGGTGTTGTACATGTGTCTTATTCATCAATAAAGTCACCCAGGTGTTGTACATGTGTCTTATTCATCAATAAAGTCACCCAGGTGTTGTACATGTGTCTTATTCATCAATAAAGTCACCCAGGTGTTGTACATGTGTCTTATTCATCAATAAAGTCACCCAGGTGTTGTACATGTGTCTTATTCATCAATAAAGTCACCCAGGTGTTGTACATGTGTCTTATTCATCAATAAAGTCATCCAGGTGTTGTACATGTGTCTTATTCATCAATAAAGTCACCCAGGTGTTGTACATGTGTCTTATTCATCAATAAAGTCACCCAGGTGATGTACATGTGTCTTATTCATCAATAAAGTCACGCAGGTGTTGTACATGTGTCTTATTCATAAATAAAGTCACCCAGGTGTTGTACATGTGTCTTATTCATCAATAAAGTCACCCAGGTGTTGTACATGTGTCTTATTCATCAATAAAGTCACCTAGGTGTTGTACATGTGTCTTATTCATCAATAAAGTCACCCAGGTGTTGTACATGTGTCTTATTCATCAATAAAGTCACGCAGGTGTTGTACATGTGTCTTATTCATCAATAAAGTCACCCAGGTGTTGTACATGTGTCTTATTCATCAATAAAGTCACCCAGGTGTTGTACATGTGTCTTATTCATCAATAAAGTCACCCAGGTGTTGCACATGTGTCTTATTCATCAATAAAGTCCCCCGGGTGTTGTACAGGTGTCTTATTCATCAATAAAGTCACCTAGGTGTTGTACATGTGTCTTATTCATCAATAAAGTCACCTAGGTGTTGTACATGTGTCTTATTCATCAATAAAGTCACCCAGGTGTTGCACGTGTGTCTTATTCATCAATAAAGTCACCCAGGTGTTGTACATGTGTCTTATTCATCAATAAAGTCATCCAGGTGTTGTACATGTGTCTTATTCATCAATAAAGTCACCCAGGTGTTGTACATGTGTCTTATTCATCAATAAAGTCACCCAGGTGTTGTACATGTGTCTTATTCATCAATAAAGTCACCCAGGTGTTGTACATGTGTCTTATTCATCAATAAAGACACCCAGGTGTTGTACATGTGTCTTATTCATCAATAAAGTCACCCAGGTGTTGTACATGTGTCTTATTCATCAATAAAGTCACCTAGGTGTTGTACATGTGTCTTATTCATCAATAAAGTCACCTAGGTGTTGTACATGTGTCTTATTCATCAATAAAGTGACCTAGGTGTTGTACATGTGTCTTATTCATCAATAAAGTCACCTAGGTGTTGTACATGTGTCTTATTCATCAATAAAGTCACCCAGGTGTTGTACATGTGTCTTATTCATCAATAAAGTCACCTAGGTGTTGTACATGTGTCTTATTCATCAATAAAGTCACCCAGGTGTTGTACATGTGTCTTATTCATCAATAAAGTCACCTAGGTGTTGTACATGTGTCTTATTCATCAATAAAGTCACCCAGGTGTTGTACATGTGTCTTATTCATCAATAAAGTCACCCAGGTGTTGTACATGTGTCTTATTCATCAATAAAGTCACCCAGGTGTTGCACATGTGTCTTATTCATCAATAAAGTCCCCCGGGTGTTGTACAGGTGTCTTATTCATCAATAAAGTCACGCAGGTGTTGTACATGTGTCTTATTCATCAATAAAGTCACCTAGGTGTTGTACATGTGTCTTATTCATCAATAAAGTCACCTAGGTGTTGTACATGTGTTTTATTCATCAATAAAGTCACCCAGGTGTTGTACATGTGTCTTATTCATCAATAAAGTCACCTAGGTGTTGTACATGTGTCTTATTCATCAATAAAGTCACCCAGGTGTTGTACATGTGTCTTATTCATCAATAAAGTCACCCAGGTGTTGTACATGTGTCTTATTCATCAATAAAGTCACCCAGGTGTTGTACATGTGTCTTATTCATCAATAAAGTCACACAGGTGTTGTACATGTGTCTTATTCATCAATAAAGTCACCCAGGTGTTGCACATGTGTCTTATTCATCAATAAAGTCACCCGGGTGTTGTACATGTGTCTTATTCATCAATAAAGTCACCCAGGTGTTGTACATGTGTCTTATTCATCAATAAAGTCACCTAGGTGTTGTACATGTGTCTTATTCATCAATAAAGTCACCCAGGTGTTGCACATGTGTCTTATTCATCAATAAAGTCACCCAGGTGTTGTACATGTGTCTTATTCATCAATAAAATCACCCAGGTGTTGCACATGTGTCTTATTCATCAATAAAGTCACCCAGGTGTTGTACATGTGTCTTATTCATCAATAAAGTCACCCAGGTGTTGTACATGTGTCTTATTCATCAATAAAGTCACCCAGGTGTTGTACATGTGTCTTATTCATCAATAAAGTCACCCAGGTGTTGTACATGTGTCTTATTCATCAATAAAGTCACCCAGGTGTTGTACATGTGTCTTATTCATCAATAAAGTCACCCAGGTGTTGTACATGTGTCTTATTCATCAATAAAGTCACCCAGGTGTTGTACATGTGTCTTATTCGTCAATAAAGTCACCCAGGTGTTGTACATGTGTCTTATTCATCAATAAAGTCACCCAGGTGTTGTACATGTGTCTTATTCATCAATAAGTCACCCAGGTGTTGTACATGTGTCTTATTCATCAATAAAGACACCCAGGTGTTGTACATGTGTCTTATTCATCAATAAAGTCACACAGGTGTTGTACATGTGTCTTATTCATCAATAAAGTCACACAGGTGTTGTACATGTGTCTTATTCATCAATAAAGTCACCCAGGTGTTGTACATGTCTCTTATTCATCAATAAAGACACCCAGGTGTTGTACATGTGTCTTATTCATCAATAAAGTCACCCAGGTGTTGTACATGTGTCTTATTCATCAATAAAGTCACACAGGTGTTGTACATGTGTCTTATTCATCAATAAAGTCACCCAGGTGTTGTACATGTGTCTTATTCATCAATAAAGACACCCAGGTGTTGTACATGTGTCTTATTCATCAGTAAAGTCACCCAGGTGTTGTACATGTGTCTTATTCATCAATAAAGTCACCCAGGTGTTGTACATGTGTCTTATTCATCAGTAAAGTCACCCAGGTGTTGTACATGTGTCTTATTCATCAGTAAAGTCACCCAGGTGTTGTACATGTGTCTTATTCATCAATAAAGTCACCCAGGTGTTGTACATGTGTCTTATTCATCAATAAAGTCACCCAGGTGTTGTACATGTGTCTTATTCATCAGTAAAGTCACCCAGGTGTTGTACATGTGTCTTATTCATCAATAAAGTCACCCAAGTGTTGTACATGTGTCTTATTCATCAATAAAGTCACCCAGGTGTTGTACATGTGTCTTATTCATCAATAAAGTCACCCAGGTGTTGTACATGTGTCTTATTCATCAATAAAGTCACCCAGGTGTTGTACATGTGTCTTATTCATCAATAAAGTCACCCAGGTGTTGCACATGTGTCTTATTCATCAATAAAGTCACCCAGGTGTTGTACATGTGTCTTATTCATCAGTAAAGTCACCCAGGTGTTGTACATGTGTCTTATTCATCAATTAAGTCACCCAGGTGTTGTACATGTGTCTTATTCATCAATAAAGTCACCTAGGTGTTGTACATGTGTCTTATTCATCAATAAAGTCACCCAGGTGTTGCACAGGTGTCTTATTCATCAATAAAGTCACCCAGGTGTTGCACAGGTGTCTTATTCATCAATAAAGTCACCCAGGTGTTGTACATGTGTCTTATTCATCAATAAAGTCACCCAGGTGTTGTACATGTGTCTTATTCATCAATAAAGTCACCCAGGTGTTGTACAGGTGCCTTATTCATCAATAAAGTCACCCAGGTGTTGTACATGTGTCTTATTCATCAATAAAGTCATCCAGGTGTTGTACATGTGTCTTATTCATCAATAAAGTCACCCAGGTGTTGTACATGTGTCTTATTCATCAATAAAGTCACCCAGGTGTTGTACATGTGTCTTATTCATCAATAAAGTCACCCAGGTGTTGCACATGTGTCTTATTCATCAATAAAGTCCCCCGGGTGTTGTACAGGTGTCTTATTCATCAATAAAGTCACCTAGGTGTTGTACATGTGTCTTATTCATCAATAAAGTCACCTAGGTGTTGTACATGTGTCTTATTCATCAATAAAGTCACCCAGGTGTTGCACGTGTGTCTTATTCATCAATAAAGTCACCCAGGTGTTGTACATGTGTCTTATTCATCAATAAAGTCATCCAGGTGTTGTACATGTGTCTTATTCATCAATAAAGTCACCCAGGTGTTGTACATGTGTCTTATTCATCAATAAAGTCACCCAGGTGTTGTACATGTGTCTTATTCATCAATAAAGTCACCCAGGTGTTGTACATGTGTCTTATTCATCAATAAAGACACCCAGGTGTTGTACATGTGTCTTATTCATCAATAAAGTCACCCAGGTGTTGTACATGTGTCTTATTCATCAATAAAGTCACCTAGGTGTTGTACATGTGTCTTATTCATCAATAAAGTCACCTAGGTGTTGTACATGTGTCTTATTCATCAATAAAGTGACCTAGGTGTTGTACATGTGTCTTATTCATCAATAAAGTCACCTAGGTGTTGTACATGTGTCTTATTCATCAATAAAGTCACCCAGGTGTTGTACATGTGTCTTATTCATCAATAAAGTCACCTAGGTGTTGTACATGTGTCTTATTCATCAATAAAGTCACCCAGGTGTTGTACATGTGTCTTATTCATCAATAAAGTCACCTAGGTGTTGTACATGTGTCTTATTCATCAATAAAGTCACCCAGGTGTTGTACATGTGTCTTATTCATCAATAAAGTCACCCAGGTGTTGTACATGTGTCTTATTCATCAATAAAGTCACCCAGGTGTTGCACATGTGTCTTATTCATCAATAAAGTCCCCCGGGTGTTGTACAGGTGTCTTATTCATCAATAAAGTCACGCAGGTGTTGTACATGTGTCTTATTCATCAATAAAGTCACCTAGGTGTTGTACATGTGTCTTATTCATCAATAAAGTCACCTAGGTGTTGTACATGTGTTTTATTCATCAATAAAGTCACCCAGGTGTTGTACATGTGTCTTATTCATCAATAAAGTCACCTAGGTGTTGTACATGTGTCTTATTCATCAATAAAGTCACCCAGGTGTTGTACATGTGTCTTATTCATCAATAAAGTCACCCAGGTGTTGTACATGTGTCTTATTCATCAATAAAGTCACCCAGGTGTTGTACATGTGTCTTATTCATCAATAAAGTCACACAGGTGTTGTACATGTGTCTTATTCATCAATAAAGTCACCCAGGTGTTGCACATGTGTCTTATTCATCAATAAAGTCACCCGGGTGTTGTACATGTGTCTTATTCATCAATAAAGTCACCCAGGTGTTGTACATGTGTCTTATTCATCAATAAAGTCACCTAGGTGTTGTACATGTGTCTTATTCATCAATAAAGTCACCCAGGTGTTGCACATGTGTCTTATTCATCAATAAAGTCACCCAGGTGTTGTACATGTGTCTTATTCATCAATAAAATCACCCAGGTGTTGCACATGTGTCTTATTCATCAATAAAGTCACCCAGGTGTTGTACATGTGTCTTATTCATCAATAAAGTCACCCAGGTGTTGTACATGTGTCTTATTCATCAATAAAGTCACCCAGGTGTTGTACATGTGTCTTATTCATCAATAAAGTCACCCAGGTGTTGTACATGTGTCTTATTCATCAATAAAGTCACCCAGGTGTTGTACATGTGTCTTATTCATCAATAAAGTCACCCAGGTGTTGTACATGTGTCTTATTCATCAATAAAGTCACCCAGGTGTTGTACATGTGTCTTATTCGTCAATAAAGTCACCCAGGTGTTGTACATGTGTCTTATTCATCAATAAAGTCACCCAGGTGTTGTACATGTGTCTTATTCATCAATAAGTCACCCAGGTGTTGTACATGTGTCTTATTCATCAATAAAGACACCCAGGTGTTGTACATGTGTCTTATTCATCAATAAAGTCACACAGGTGTTGTACATGTGTCTTATTCATCAATAAAGTCACACAGGTGTTGTACATGTGTCTTATTCATCAATAAAGTCACCCAGGTGTTGTACATGTCTCTTATTCATCAATAAAGACACCCAGGTGTTGTACATGTGTCTTATTCATCAATAAAGTCACCCAGGTGTTGTACATGTGTCTTATTCATCAATAAAGTCACACAGGTGTTGTACATGTGTCTTATTCATCAATAAAGTCACCCAGGTGTTGTACATGTGTCTTATTCATCAATAAAGACACCCAGGTGTTGTACATGTGTCTTATTCATCAGTAAAGTCACCCAGGTGTTGTACATGTGTCTTATTCATCAATAAAGTCACCCAGGTGTTGTACATGTGTCTTATTCATCAGTAAAGTCACCCAGGTGTTGTACATGTGTCTTATTCATCAGTAAAGTCACCCAGGTGTTGTACATGTGTCTTATTCATCAATAAAGTCACCCAGGTGTTGTACATGTGTCTTATTCATCAATAAAGTCACCCAGGTGTTGTACATGTGTCTTATTCATCAGTAAAGTCACCCAGGTGTTGTACATGTGTCTTATTCATCAATAAAGTCACCCAAGTGTTGTACATGTGTCTTATTCATCAATAAAGTCACCCAGGTGTTGTACATGTGTCTTATTCATCAATAAAGTCACCCAGGTGTTGTACATGTGTCTTATTCATCAATAAAGTCACCCAGGTGTTGTACATGTGTCTTATTCATCAATAAAGTCACCCAGGTGTTGCACATGTGTCTTATTCATCAATAAAGTCACCCAGGTGTTGTACATGTGTCTTATTCATCAGTAAAGTCACCCAGGTGTTGTACATGTGTCTTATTCATCAATTAAGTCACCCAGGTGTTGCACATGTGTCTTATTCATCAATAAAGTCACCCAGGTGTTGTACATGTGTCTTATTCATCAATAAAGTCACCCAGGTGTTGCACATGTGTCTTATTCATCAATAAAGTCACCCAGGTGTTGTACAGGTGTCTTATTCATCAATAAAGTCACCCAGGTGTTGTACATGTGTCTTATTCATCAATAAAGTCACCCAGGTGTTGTACATGTGTCTTATTCATCAATAAAGTCACCCAGGTGTTGTACAGGTGCCTTATTCATCAATAAAGTCACCCAGGTGTTGTACATGTGTCTTATTCATCAATAAAGTCACCCAGGTGTTGTACATGTGTCTTATTCATCAATAAAGTCACCCAGGTGTTGTACAGGTGTCTTATTCATCAATAAAGTCACCCAGGTGTTGTACAGGTGTCTTATTCATCAATAAAGTCACCCAGGTGTTGTACAGGTGTCTTATTCATCAATAAAGTCACCCAGGTGTTGTACAGGTGTCTTATTCATCAATAAAGTCACCCAGGTGTTGTACAGGTGTCTTATTCATCAATAAAGTCACCCAGGTGTTGCACATGTGTCTTATTCATCAATAAAGTCACCCAGGTGTTGCACATGTGTCTTATTCATCAATAAAGTCACCCAGGTGTTGCACATGTGTCTTATTCATCAATAAAGTCACCCAGGTGTTGCACAGGTGCCCAACTTGTGGGTTCAACGAGGAACTTATCTAAATGTTAGAAGTTTACCAAGAATTTCATAACGAAAGTGTTAAAGTAGGTGCAGCAGCAGGTGCAGATGCAGCAGCAGGTGCAGATGCAGCAGTAGGTGCAGCAGCAGGTGCAGCAGCAGCAGCAGTAGCAGCTACAGCAGGCTCAGCAGACGACTGGGCAGGGCTACTGCAGGCCAGGGTATCTTTATACTACAGTCTCAGTGACCTTGTCTGTAACCTGACTCGTTTCTCCTTAAGCCGCCTTAAACAACCTACAAATATTTTTTTTTTATTTTGGCGATTTTTAATATGCTGTTACTTGTCGTTTTTCTGTTTTCGCTGTGTTTTTTGTGTATGTGGAGAGGGTTAAACCCGTAGGGGTCGCGTAGGGACCCCTGGATGCGGAGAGGTTAGACAGATCTGTTTGTTTGTGTCAGTCTTATTGCTATGGTTTCTGTGTATATGGGGAGGGTTAAACCCGTATGGGGTCACGTAGGGATCTCTTGGGTAACGGGGAGTGAAGAGGATTCATCCTAGGATAGGGTAGGATAGGTCTAAATCCTAAATATCATGACCCATCCCTCAACCAGCACAAGCCTATCCTTCTCCTCTTCCTCCTTCTCCTCTTCCTCCTTCTCCTCTTTCTTCTCCTCTTCCTCCTCCTCCTCTTCTTCCTCCTCCTGTTCCTCCTTCTCCTCTTCCTCCTCCTTCTCCTCTTCCTCCTTCTCCTCTTCCTCTTCCTCTTTCTCTTCCTCCTCCTCCTCGTCCACCAGGAACAAGACTTCTCTTCAAGACGTCAGCAGTCACCTTGTTACGTCGATGATGTCTTCTGAGGACATTATTATTATTATTATTATTATTATTATTATTATTATTATTATTGTTATTATTATTATTATTATTATTATTATTATTATTATTGTTATTATTATTATTATTATTATTATTATTATTATTATTATTATTATTATTATTATTATTGTTATTATTATTATTATTATTATTATTATTATTGTTATTATTATTATTATTATTATTATTATTATTATTATTATTATTATTATTATTATTATTATTATTGTTATTATTATTATTATTATTATTATTATTATTGTTATTATTATTATTATTATTATTATTATTATTATTATTATTATTATTATTATTATTATTATTATTATTATTATTATTATTATTATTATTATTGTTATTATTATTATTATTATTATTATTATTATTATTATTATTATTATTATTATTATTGTTATTATTATTATTATTATTATTATTATTATTATTGTTATTATTATTATTATTATTATTATTATTATTGTTATTATTATTATTATTATTATTATTATTATTATTATTATTATTGTTATTATTATTATTATTATTATTATTATTATTATTATTATTATTATTATTATTATTATTATTATTATTATTATTATTATTATTATTATTATTATTATTATTATTATTGTTATTATTATTATTATTATTATTATTATTATTATTATTATTATTATTATTATTATTATTATTGTTATTATTATTATTATTATTATTATTATTATTATTATTATTATTATTATTGTTATTATTATTATTATTATTATTATTATTATTATTATTATTGTTATTATTATTATTATTATTATTATTATTATTATTATTATTATTATTATTATTATTGTTATTATTATTATTATTATTATTATTATTATTATTATTATTATTATTATTATTATTATTTTTATTATTATTATTATTATTATTATTATTATTATTATTATTATTATTATTATTGTTATTATTATTATTATTATTATTTTTATTATTATTATTATTATTATTATTATTATTATTATTATTATTATTATTATTATTATTATTGTTATTATTATTATTATTATTATTATTATTATTATTATTATTATTGTTATTATTATTATTATTATTATTGTTATTATTATTATTATTATTATTTTTATTATTATTATTATTATTATTATTATTATTATTATTATTATTATTATTATTATTGTTATTATTATTATTATTATTATTATTATTATTATTATTATTATTATTATTATTGTTATTATTATTATTATTATTATTATTATTATTATTATTATTATTATTATTATTGTTATTATTATTATTATTATTGTTATTATTATTATTATTATTATTATTATTATTATTATTATTATTATTATTATTATTATTATTATCATTATTATTATTGTTTTCATACGGAGATACACTGAGAGGTGTATATCTCAGTGTATATACACTGAGAGGTGTATATCTCAGTGTATATACACTGAGAGGTGTATATCTCAGTGTATATACACTGAGAGGCGTATGTCTCAGAGTATATACACTGAGAGGTGTATATCTCAGTGTATATACACTGAGAGGTGTATATCTCAGTGTATATACACTGAGAGGTGTATATCTCAGTGTATATACACTGAGAGGCGTATGTCTCAGAGTATATACACTGAGAGGTGTATATCTCAGTGTATATACACTGAGAGGTGTATATCTCAGTGTATATACACTGAGAGGTGTATATCTCAGAGTATATACACTGAGAGGTGTATATCTCAGTGTATATACACTGAGAGGTGTATATCTCAGTGTATATACACTGAGAGGTGTATATCTCAGTGTATATACACTGAGAGGTGTATATCTCAGTGTATATACACTGAGAGGTGTATATCTCAGTGTATATACACTGAGAGGTGTATATCTCAGTGTATATACACTGAGAGGTGTATATCTCAGTGTATATACACTGAGAGGTGTATATCTCAGTGTATATACACTGAGAGGTGTATATCTCAGTGTATATACACTGAGAGGTGTATATCTCAGTGTATATACACTGAGAGGTGTATATCTCAGTGTATATACACTGAGAGGTGTATATCTCAGTGTATATACACTGAGAGGTGTATATCTCAGTGTATATACACTGAGAGGTGTATATCTCAGTGTATATACACTGAGAGGTGTATATCTCAGTGTATATACACTGAGAGGTGTATATCTCAGTGTATATACACTGAGAGGTGTATATCTCAGTGTATATACACTGAGAGGTGTATATCTCAGTGTATATACACTGAGAGGTGTATATCTCAGTGTATATACACTGAGAGGTGTATATCTCAGTGTATATACACTGAGAGGTGTATATCTCAGTGTATATACACTGAGAGGTGTATATCTCAGTGTATATACACTGAGAGGTGTATATCTCAGTGTATATACACTGAGAGGTGTATATCTCAGTGTATATACACTGAGAGGTGTATATCTCAGTGTATATACACTGAGAGGTGTATATCTCAGTGTATATACACTGAGAGGTGTATATCTCAGTGTATATACACTGACAGGTGTATATCCCAGTGTATATACACTGAGAGGTGTATATCTCAGTGTATATACACTGAGAGGTGTATATCTCAGTATATATACACTGAGAGGTGTATATCTCAGTGTATATACACTGAGAGGTGTATATCTCAGTGTATATACACTGAGAGGTGTATATCTCAGTGTATATACACTGAGAGGTGTATATCTCAGTGTATATACACTGACAGGTGTATATCTCAGTATATATACACTGAGAGGTGTATATCTCAGTGTATATACACTGAGAGGTGTATATCTCAGTGTATATACACTGAGAGGTGTATATCTCAGTGTATATACACTGACAGGTGTATATCCCAGTGTATATACACTGAGAGGTGTATATCTCAGTGTATATACACTGAGAGGTGTATATCTCAGTGTATATACACTGACAGGTGTATATCTCAGTGTATATACAATGACAGGTGTATATCCCAGTGTATATACACTGACAGGTGTATATCTCAGTGTATATACACTGAGAGGTGTATATCTCAGTGTATATACACTGAGGGAGAGGTTAAGGGAAATCAACCTGACGACACTGGAGGACAGGAGAGATAGGGGGGACATGATAACGACATACAAAATACTGAGAGGAATTGACAAGGTGGACAAAAACAGGATGTTCCAGAGATTGGACACAGTAACAAGGGGACACAGTTGGAAGCTAAAGACACAGATGAATCACAGGGATGTTAAGAAGTATTTCTTCAGCCACAGAGTAGTCAGTAAGTGGAATAGTTTGGGAAGCGATGTAGTGGAGGCAGGATCCATACATAGCTTTAAGCAGAGGTACGATAAAGCTCACGGCTCAGGGAGAGTGACCTAGTAGCGATCAGTGAAGAGGCGGGGCCAGGAGCTCGGACTCGACCCCCGCAACCTCAACTAGGTGAGTACAACTAGGTGAGTACACACACACACACACACACACACACACACACACACACACACACACACACACACACACACACACACACACACACACACACACACACACACACACACACACACACACACACACACACACACACACACACTCCTGATGTGTGTATGATAAATCTCCTGAAGCAGGTAAAGTGTGAACCCAGTAGCCACCCGTGATGAGTCAGGGCCAGGAGCTATGAATCGACCCCTGCAACCGCAATTAGGTGACTATACAGACATAGCCTCAGCGTTATCAGGAAGTTGAATGTCCTGGAGACTGTTAGAGGCAGAATCCATACATAGCTTTAAGAATAGGTATGACAGAGTTCACAAAGCCAGGAGAGTGAACCCAGTCGAGAGGTGAGGCCAGGAGCTGAGACTCAGGCAATGCATGTGTTTATGCTAGGGGGCAGGAGGATGGCCCTAACACAACAGATGTTGAGGGAGGGAGAGAATGAGGGGGGAGAAGGGAGGCCCTGGCAACACAAGTTGGAGGGGAAGGGAGAGAGAGACGTCAAGAGAGGGGAATTACCCTGGACAAACACTGGTTTAATCTTCCCTAAAACAACAATAGTTTCTGGGACACAAACATTAAAACAATATTTGCAGCTATTGCATAATTATTGATTTACATATCACCACCACAGATATATATTGTGTTTACAGACGAACGAGGTCACTAACTACCTACTATCACTGCAATTATTGTTGCACAAGGGCGTCACTTATCAACAGTTCCTGGTAATAGACGCGTTGCAAAGCTGGTCATTGTTATGAGAGTGATAGACAAGTCATCAGCAAGGTTATCACTTGACGAGGTCCTGGGGGATTCTAAAGTAGTCCTCATCAGGGTAACATCTCCCGAGAAAGCCAGGTCATCGCCAGGTCATCAACTAGGTTATCAGTTGTCCAGGTCTTGGAGGAGTCCAAAACAGCATCGTGAAGCGACATTCCTGTCATCGTAGTCATCCTGGAGTCTTTGAGAAGGTCAGTACTTGGACTATGTTTCAGTCTCGTAGTCCTGGAAGGACCCCTGGGTGCCATCGGCCTTGGCTCCCCAGGAACTCACGGGAACGGCGTTGGACTCCAGCACCCGGTACCCATCTTCGTCAGCAACGTACTTGACGTAAAACTCGATACCTTCGGGAGACGTCCAACTGTAAACACACAGAACTGGGTTTATACTTTGCACTTTCTACTCTTGTTCCATTAACTAATTTGAGAACAAATATACGAAGAAGAGAAGAATAGATTAAAAGAGAAGGAGAAGAAGAAGAGATCTCAGTCCTTGTTTACATTTGGAAGACCTCAACTTTAGGCCAGATATAAGAACATAAGAACATAAGAACGAAGGAACACTGCAGAAGGCCTACTGGCCCATGCGAGGCAGGTCCAAGTCCCTACCGGCTTAAGCCAATGCACCCAACCTAGTCAGGTCAGGTCACATTGACTTAAGGGAGGAACACGGCAACCGACCTGTTAGCACAAGCTATCAGGTCCAACTCACACCCACCCACATCTACTCATGTATTTATCCAACCTATTTTTAAAGCTACACAACGTTCTGGCCTCTATAACGGTACTTGGGAGTTTGTTCCACTCATCCACAACTCTATTACCAAACCAGTACTTTCCTATATCCCTCCTGAATCTGAATTTTTCCAACTTAAAACCATTGCTGCGAGTCCTGTCTAGGCTAGATATTTTCAGCACACTATTTACATCCCCTTTATTTATTCCTGTCTTCCACTTATAAACCTCAATCATATCCCCCCTAATTCTACGTCTTTCTAGAGAGTGCAGTTTCAGGGCCCTTAGTCTATCCTCATAGGGAAGGTTTCTGATACATGGGATCATCTTTGTCATCCTCCTTTGTACATTTTCCAGAGAATTTATATCCATTCTGTAATACGGTGACCAAAACTGTGCAGCATAATCTAAATGAGGCCTAACCAAGGATGTATAGAGTTGAAGAACAACCTGAGGACTCCTATTATTTATGCTTCTTGATATGAAGCCAAGGATTCTATTAGCTTTATTGCGAACACTTATGCACTGTTGTCTTGGTTTCAGATTACTGCTAACCAGAACTCCTAAATCTTTTTCGCAATCCGTAATATTAAGATCTACATTATTTAGTTTATATGTGGCATGGTTATTGTCCTGTCCAACATTTAGAACTTTGCATTTGTCTATATTAAACTGCATCTGCCACTTCTCCGATCACTGCATCAGTCTATTCAAATCTTCCTGGAGTGCTCGAATGTCCTCGTCAGAATGAATTCGACGGCCTATTTTGGTGTCATCGGCAAACTTGCCGATGTCGCTCTTTATGCCCTCATCTATGTCGTTTATGTAGATTGTGAACAGCAGGGGGCCCAACACTGACCCCTGTGGAACACCGCTCGTGACGCTTCCCCACTCTGATTTCTCCCCATTTATGCAAACTCTCTGCTGCCTATTTGTCAACCATGCCTCTATCCAGGAAAAAATTTCTCCTCCTATTCCATGTGCTTTAATTTTCCTCAATAGTCTCTGATGTGGGACCCTGTCAAAAGCCTTACTGAAGTCCATATACACAATATCATATTCATTACCATGATCTACCTCCTCAAATACCTTAGTGAAAAAAGTTAATAAATTCGTAAGGCAGGAACGCCCCTTTGTAAAACCATGCTGAGATTCGTTGATTAATTTATGCTTTTCAAGGTGGCTACGAACTGCCTCGGCAATTATTGATTCCATAAATTTTCCCACTATGGAGGTTAGGCTTATTGGTCTATAGTTCGAAGCTAAGGACCTGTCACCTGTTTTGAAAATAGGTATCACATTTGCCATTTTCCACTTATCTGGCACCATGCCAGTTTGTAGTGATATGTTGAAAAGATTAGCCAAAGGTGTGCTAAGCTCCTCTTTACATTCTTTACATTCTTGCAGCCTCTTAGAGCCCAAGAACAAGAAGGAGGAGGAAGAGGAGAGAAGAAGAACAAGAAGAAGAATAATAGGAGCACGAGCAAAAACAAGAACAGTAACAAGAGCAGGACAAATATAACCTCAACTCACCTATACGAGCCTTCGACCTTGTTGCCTGGCTCCCCCTTCTGTGAGTGTTGGTGACTGTCCCCCTCGAAGTCAAGAACACCCTCTGGTCGTGCTGCAGTGAGGGCCACAAGGGCCACCAGGGCCACCAGGGCCATCAGGGCTCCCTGGGCCACAATAATCTGGCGAAAAAACACAAAACAGTAATTAAAAACATATTAACGTAGTTACCCCTCGCATAGCGCCTTAGTTAGGTTCCGAGGTTTAGCTCGTTAAGTGAACTATTTTCTCCCATAGACTCTCATGTTATAAATTGAGATAGGGAATTATTTTTGGCGAATTTTGGCTAAAAAATTATTGGGGCCATCAGGCTGGCTACCAGGGCCACCCAGTGGGCCAGCATGGCCACCCAGTCGGCCACCAGGTCCACCAGAGCCACCCAGTGGGTCACCCAATGAGCCACCTAGTGGGCCACCAGTGCCACCCAGTCGGCCACCAGGGCCACCAAGTGAACCACCAGGGCCACCAGGGCCACCAAGTGAGCCACCAGGGCCACCTGGGCCACAATAATCTGCTAAAACATAACACAAAATACGGTTATACACAATTATACAGCGCACATTAGCATAATTTAGGAAAGCTCTAAATCCGCATGGGATCTTACCCCCCCCTGGAAGGGAGGGGATTGGAGGTAATCAGGTTTGATCCGAGGAAATAGGATGCCAGCTCCGAGTCCTCGCATGAAGAGCCCTTCCGTTGGAATAGTGACCGGGGAAAAAATTTGAACTCCGTCCAGCAATGCAGGATATATGTTCTTGATCCAAGGAAATGGAGCTATTTGCCCTCCTCCTCCTCTTCCTTGGAACAAACCTCATTACCTCCCACTGCTCAAGTACTGCATGATCCCTGTGGGTTTAGTGTTTTTTTCATAATAATAATAATAATAATAATAATAATAATAGTAATAATAATGGTATTATTATTATTATTATTATTATTATTATTATTATTATTATTATTATTATTATTATTATTTAGTGGATCAAACTAGACTCACTGAAGTCTTCATCTCAGAGCTGAGCGATGCTGAGACAAGAGCTTAGAGGCACAGCAGTGAGCTGAGACAAGAGCTTAGAGGCACAGCAGTGAGCTGAGACAAGAGGTTAGAGGCACAGCAGTGAGCTGAGACAAGAGGTTAGAGGCACAGCAGTGAGCTGAGACAAGAGGTTAGAGGCACAGCAGTTAGCTGAGACAAGAGGTTAGAGGCACAGCAGTTAGCTGAGACAAGAGGTTAGAGGCACAGCAGTTAGCTGAGACAAGAGGTTAGAGGCACAGCAGTGAGCTGAGACAAGAGGTTAGAGGCACAGCAGTGAGCTGAGACAAGAGGTTAGAGGCACAGCCGCGAGCTGAGACAAGAGGTTAGAGGCACAGCAGTGAGCTGAGACAAGAGGTTAGAGGCACAGCCGCGAGCTGAGACAAGAGGTTAGAGGCACAGCAGTGAGCTGAGACAAGAGGTTAGAGGCACAGCCGCGAGCTGAGACAAGAGGTTAGAGGCACAGCAGTGAGCTGAGACAAGAGGTTAGAGGCACAGCAGTGAGCTGAGACAAGAGGTTAGAGGCACAGCAGTGAGCTGAGACAAGAGCTTAGAGCGTCTGAGAGAGACAGACCATCCCAGACCTTATATACTGGTCTCAGACCTCCCCCCATACCCCTGGTTCACGCATCACGGACCACGGTCCACGGTCCACGGTCCATCACAGCTGACCTGCAGTGACAGCCGTGAAAAGGTTCACTGCAATTGCTCTGTAATCTTCAGCAATCTAACCGTTCACTCATAGTAGAGGTCAGTGGAGCTCTGTGGAGGTTAGTGGAGCTCTGTGGAGGTTAGTGGAGCTCTGTGGGGTCAGTGGAGCTCTGTGGAGGTCAGTGGAGCTCTGTGGAGGTTAGTGGAGCTCTGTGGAGGTTAGTGGAGCTCTGTGGAGGTCAGTGGAGCTCTGTGGAGGTTAGTGGAGCTCTGTGGAGGTTAGTGGAGCTCTGTGGAGGTTAGTGGAGCTCTGTGGAGGTTAGTGGAGCTCTGTGGAGGTTAGTGGAGCTCTGTGGAGGTTAGTGGAGCTCTGTGGAGGTTAGTGGAGCTCTGTGGAGGTTAGTGGAGCTCTGTGGAGGTTAGTGGAGCTCTGTGGAGATCAGAGGAGCTCTGTGGAGGTTAGTGGAGCTCTGTGGAGGTTAGTGGAGCTCTGTGGAGGTTAGTGGAGCTCTGTGGAGGTTAGTGGAGCTCTGTGGAGGTTAGTGGAGCTCTGTGGAGATCAGAGGAGCTCTGTGGAGGTTAGTGGAGCTCTGTGGAGGTTAGTGGAGCTCTGTGGAGGTTAGTGGAGCTCTGTGGAGGTTAGTGGAGCTCTGTGGAGGTTAGTGGAGCTCTGTGGAGGTTAGTGGAGCTCTGTGGAGGTTAGTGGAGTTCTGTGGAGGTTAGTGGAGCTCTGTGGAGGTTAGTGGAGCTCTGTGGAGGTTAGTGGAGCTCTGTGGAGGTTAGTGGAGCTCTGTGGAGGTTAGTGGAGCTCTGTCTCCAAGTTTTCTTAGTCAATTTCCTTGTGGTTAAAATCCTCCCATGATGAGTAACTTTGCCCTGCCCATGTAGGTCCTTCGCTCTGTTGCTCTCATCGTTCTCTCGTCTTGGTCTCCTGTTGTTTGGTGGAGGGTTGTTTATCACTGCTATCACCATCTTGGAGTCCCCGGTCTGAAGTGTTCCCATGATGTAGTCATCTTGTTCCCCCTCTCTCCATTCCTCTCATCTCAAAGTTCTACTGGTTTTGGATGAGCAGTGCAACTCCTCTTTCCACTCTGTTCCATCTGTCTTTCCTCAGAAGCTGATGTCCTGATGGGAAGATTGCATCTGTTATCATCCCCATGAGCTTTATTTAGATGAGTTCTGTGATGCCCAAGGATGCCTCCATGCTACTCATCACTCTTATTTGTTATTCCATCTGCATTGGTGTGCCATACCCTCAGCCTTTTTCCATACTGTATACTGGTTTCTAGGTTACTGGGTCTTTGCCCATGGGCCGCAGGGGTGGTAGGAGTTGGTACAGGTTTGGAGTATGGAAGGCAGGGTGGGAGGCTGCTGCAAAGATGGTGTTTATCCTGGGGGAGGGAGTGATGACTGTGGGTGTGGAATGTGGTTTGTTATGGGTTATTGTGTTTGAGTGGGGGGCTAGGTATTAAGAGGGCTCTTTGAGTGGTTGTTTGGTGGTTCCCCCAAACCTGAGCTTCCGTGTCTGTTGATGTCTGCCCTGACTTTCCTTCCTGCCTATGGAATCTTTCTACCCTCTCTCTCAGTTACTCTCGTTCCTTTCTTGTTCTGTCATGGTCGAGATACATCCACTGGTATTTTTCCAAATCTCTTAATTGTGGTTTCTGCTGCATGATTCTGTTTCGTACCATTTCTATCATGAATGTCAACTTGACTGGGCGATTTTTTAGTCTTTGAATACCCCCAAATTTCTGAAAAAAAAAAGTCAGCTGGTTTCTGTCCTTTTCTACTGTTATTACGATGATATTTTCAATCTGTTTCCTCTGCCTGTCATCTTTTACCATGAGTCTTCCCTTTAGCCTCGTGACTCCCATGAATAATTAGTAACCTCTCCGTCTACTCTTCCCATTTCCTTTCCTTCCGTATCACTGGATCTAATTTGATCATCTTTGCTATTTCCCTTATCATCTCCTGCACCTCCTGGTAGCCTGATAACACTTCCACAAAGGATCTCTTAGTTCCTTCCATTCCTTCAGTCCTCTCACTGGCAGCTGATGCTCCTGTTCTCATCTCTTTGCCCCTTTTGTTCCTCGGCTCTGTAACCCACTTCAGCTCCTTCAGTCCCTCCTCCAGGCTCTGTATCTTTGTCTCAGCAGCTGCAGTGCATCTCTCTGAACTCAAAAAATCATAATAACACAATTGCTAAGAAACCACAGAATGGGTTGTAAAACTCTAGGCCGGTGCTTAAGACACTGGCCTGTTGGATGAATCTTATTGTAGCCAGCTGGCCCAGCATTTCACGCATTGGCCTGAAGCCTTACGACTCGCCATGTGTTCAAATCCCACCCATTCTGTGGTTAGGTCTCAGCAGACATCTCTCTCCATTGCTTTGCAAAACCCGTGCAACCTTTTCGACCCACTCTTGTTCAATCGTTCTCTTGATCCTTCTATTAATGTTGAGAGAATTACCGACAATATGTTGGGCAAAACGACACAAGTGCAACTAATGTGACATATCATTGTAGCAACATTTTGCTTGACAAAGCTCCTGGAGAGCGAAATGTTGCCATAATATAATACCACATTAGTTACACTAGGATATTCTGACTTCCACAGGTTGCAAACTGTACTCACCTAGTTGTCGTTGCAGGGGTTGATTCACAGCTCCTGCCCCCTGGCATGTATGTGTGTGTGTGTACTCACCTAGTTGTGGTTGCAGGGGTCGATTCACAGCTCCTGGCCCCGCCTCTTCGCTGATTGCTACTAGGTCCTCTCTCTCCCTGCCCCATGAGCTTTATCATACCTCGCCTTAAAACTATGTATGGTTCCTGCCTCCACTACTTCACTTTCTAGGCTATTCCACGGCCTGACTACTCTATGACTGAAGAAATACTTCCTAACATCCCTTTGATTCATCTGAGTCTTGAACTTCCAATTGTGACCTCTTGTGTCTGTGTCCCATCTCTGGAACATCCCGTCTTTGTCCACCTCGTCTATTCCGCACAGTATTTTATATGTCGTTATCATGTCTCCCCTGACCCTCCTGGCCTCCAGTGTCGTCAGGCCGATTTCCCTCAACCTTTCTTCGTAGGACAATCCCCGTAGCTCTGGGACTAGTCTTGTTGCAAACCTTTGCACTTTCTCTAATTTCTTGACGTGCTTGACTAGGTGTGGATTCCAAACTGGTGCTGCATACTCCAGTATGGGCCTGACGTAGATGTGTGTGTGTGTGTGTGTGTGTGTGTGTGTGTGTGTGTGTGTGTGTGTGTGTGTGTGTGTGTGTGTGTGTGTGTGAAAGTGCTCACCAGAGCAATGTTGCAAATTACCTTAAGTCATCTGCCTCAAAACGAGAGTGTTATTGTTGCTCCTGTTGTTGCTGTTCCTGTTGTTGCTGCTCCTGTTGCTGCTGTTCCTGTTGTTGCTGTTCCTGTTGTTGCTATTCTTCTTGTTTCTGTTGTTACTGTTCCTGTTGTTGCTGCTCCTGTTGCTGCTGTTCCTGTTGTTGCTGCTCCTGTTGTTGCTGTTCCTGTTGTTGCTATTCTTCTTGTTTCTGTTGTTACTGTTCCTGTTGTTGCTGCTCCTGTTGCTGCTATTGTTGTTGTTTCTGTTGTTACTGTTCCTGTTGTTGCTGCTCCTGTTGCTGCTGTTCCTGTTGTTGCTGCTCCTGTTGTTGCTGTTCCTGTTATTACTGTTCATCTTGTTGCTGTTCCTGTTGTTGCTATTGTTGTTGTTTCTGTTGTTACTGTTCCTGTTGTTGCTGCTCCTGTTGCTGCTGTTCCTGTTGTTGATGTTGTTACTGTTCCTGTTGTTGCTGCTCCTGTTGCTGCTGTTCCTGTTATTGATGTTGTTACTGTTCCTGTTGTTGCTGCTCCTGTTGCTGCTGTTCCTGTTGTTGATGTTGTTACTGTTCCTGTTGTTGCTGCTCCTGTTGCTGCTGTTCCTGTTATTGATGTTGTTACTGTTCCTGTTGTTGCTGCTCCTGTTGCTGTTGTTCCTGTTATTGATGTTGTTACTGTTCCTGTTGTTGCTGCTCCTGTTGCTGTTGTTCCTGTTATTGATGTTGTTGCTGTTCCTGTTGTTACTGCTGCTGCTGTTCCTGTTGTTACTGTTGTTACCGTTTCTGTTGTTGCTGTTCCTAAAGTTGCTATTATTGTTCATGTTTATTATCATTATTATTATTATTATTATTATTATTATTATTATTATTATTATCATTATTATTATTATTATTATTATTATTATTATTATTATTATTATTATTATTATTATTATTATTATAATTATTATTATTATTATTATAATTATTATTATTATTATTATTATTATTATTATTATTATTATTATTATTATAATTATTATTATTATTATTATTATTATAATTATTATTATTATTATTATTATTATTATTATTATTATTATTATTATTATTATTATTATTATTATTATTATTATTATTATTATTATTATTATTATTATTATTATTATTATTATTATTATTATTATTATTATTATTATTATTATTATTATTATTATTATTATTATTATTATTATTATTATTATTATTATTATTATTATTATTATTATTATTATTATTATTATTATTATTATTATTATTATTATTATTATTATTATTATTATTATTATTATTATTATTATTATTATTATTATTATTATTATTATTATTATTATTATTATTATTATTATTATTATTATTATTATTATTATTATTATTATTATTATTATTATTATTATTATTATTATTATTATTATTATTATTATTATTATTATTATTATTATTATTATTATTATTATTATTATTATTATTATTATTATTATTATTATTATTATTATTATTATTATTATTATTATTATTATTATTATTATTATTATTATTATTATTATTATTATTATTATTATTATTATTATTATTATTATTATTATTATTATTATTATTATTATTATTATTATTATTATAATTATTATTATTATTATTATTATTATTATTATAATTATTATTATTATTATTATTATTATTATTATTATTATTATTATTATTATTATTATTATAATTATTATTATTATTATTATTATTATTATTATAATTATTATTATTATTATTATTATTATTATTATTATTATTATTATTATTATTATTATTATTATTATAATTATTATTATTATTATTATTATTATTATTATAATTATTATTATTATTATTATTATTATTATTATTATTAATATCATCCCACATCTTCGCTGGATCAGTCAAGATCTTATACACAGGTTTTAGGAATGTCAAAGGGTGACCCTCTTACGCACGCCCCGACATAGCGGTACACCCGTATGGTCGGAGGGCTCTTGATCCAAGATGTTGGAGGAAGCTGGGATCGACTTGGTGTGGGTGAGGACCTGCCAGAGTGCAAAATGTTTAACTGGCTTGTGTTCTAAGGGGATGGTTGTACCTCCCTGGATGGTTGTACCTCCCTGGATGGTTGTACCTCCCTGGATGGTTGTACCTCCCTGGATGGTAGTACCTCCCTGGATGGTAGTACCTCCGTGGATGGTAGTGCCTCCCTGGATGGTAGTACCTCCCTGGATGGTTGTACCTCCCTGGATGGTAGTACCTCCCTGGATGGTAGTACCTCCCTGGATGGTAGTACCTCCCTGGATGGTAGTACCTACCTGGATGGTAGTACCTCCCTGGATGGTAGTACCTCCCTGGATGGTTGTACCTCCCTGGATGGTAGTACCTCCCTGGATGGTTGTACCTCCCTGGATGGTAGTACCTCCGTGGATGGTAGTGCCTCCCTGGATGGTTGTACCTCCCTGGATGGTTGTACCTCCCTGGATGGTAGTACCTCCCTGGATGGTTGTACCTCCCTGGATGGTAGTACCTCCGTGGATGGTAGTGCCTCCCTGGATGGTAGTACCTCCCTGGATGGTTGTACCTCCCTGGATGGTAGTACCTCCCTGGATGGTAGTACCTCCCTGGATGGTAGTACCTCCCTGGATGGTAGTACCTCCCTGGATGGTAGTACCTCCCTGGATGGTAGTACCTCCCTGGATGGTTGTACCTCCCTGGATGGTAGTACCTCCCTGGATGGTTGTACCTCCCTGGATGGTAGTACCTACCTGGATGGTAGTACCTCCCTGGATGGTAGTACCTCCCTGGATGGTTGTACCTCCCTGGATGGTAGTACCTACCTGGATGGTAGTACCTCCCTGGATGGTAGTACCTCCCTGGATGGTAGTACCTCCCTGGATGGTAGTACCTCCCTGGATGGTAGTACCTCCCTGGATGGTTGTACCTCCCTGGATGGTAGCACCTCCCTGGATGGTAGTACCTCCCTGGATGGTAGGACCACCCTGGATGGTTGTACCTCCCTAGATGGTAGTACCTACCTGGATGGTTGTACCTCCCTGGATGGTAGTACGTCCCTGGATGGTTGTACCTCACTGGATGGTTGTACCTCCCTGGATGGTAGTACCTCCCTGGATGGTTGTACCTCCCTGGATGGTAGTACCTCCCTGGATGGTAGTACCTCCCTCGATGGTAGTACCTCCCTGGATGGTAGTACCTCCCTGGACGGTAGTACCTCCCTGGATGGTAGTACCTCCCTGGATGGTTGCACCTCCCTGGATGGTTGTACCTCCCTGGATGGTTGTACCTCCCTGGATGGTAGTACCTCCCTGGATGGTAGTACCTCCCTGGATGGTAGTACCTCACTGGATGGTTGTACCTCACTGGATGGTAGTACCTCCCTGGATGGTTGTACCTCCCTGGATGGTAGTACCTCCCTGGATGGTAGTACCTCCCTCGATGGTAGTACCTCCCTGGATGGTAGTACCTCCCTGGACGGTAGTACCTCCCTGGATGGTAGTACCTCCCTGGATGGTTGCACCTCCCTGGATGGTTGTACCTTCCTGGATGGTTGTACCTCCCTGGATGGTAGTACCTCCCTGGATGGTAGTACCTCCCTGGATGGTAGTACCTCCCTGGATGGTTGTACCTCCCTGGATGGTAGTACCTCCCTGGATGGTTGTACCTCCCTGGATGGTAGTACCTCCGTGGATGGTTGTACCTCCCTGGATGGTAGTATCTCCCAGGATAGTAGTACCTCCCTGGATGGTAGTACCTCCGTGGATGGTTGTACCTCGCTGGATGGTTGTACCTCCCTGGATGGTTGTACCTCCCTGGATGGTAGTACCTCCCTGGATGGTTGTACCTCCCTGGATGGTAGTACCTCCCTGGATGGTAGTACCTCCCTGGATGGTAGTACCTCCCTGGATGGTAGTACCTCCATGGATGGTTGTACCTCCCTGGATGGTTGTACCTCCCTGGATGGTAGTACCTTCATGGATGGTTGTACCTCCCTGGATGGTAGTAACTCCCTGGATGGTAGTACCTCCCAGAATGGTAGTACCTCCCTGGATGGTAGTACCTCCCTGGATGGTAGTGCCTCCCTGGATGGTAGTACCTCCTTGGATGGTAGTACCTCCCTGGATGGTTGTACCTCCCTGGATGGTAGTACCTCCCAGGATGGTAGTACCTCCCTGGATGGTTGCACCTCCCTGGATGGTTGTACCTCTCTGGATGGTTGTACCTCCCTGGATGGTTGTACCTCCCTGGATGGTTGTACCTCCCTAGATGGTTGTACCTCCCAGGATGGTAGCACCTCCCTGGATGGTAGTACCTCCTTGGATGATAGTACCTCTCAGGATGGTAGTACCTCCATGTATGATAGTACCTCCCAGGATGGTAGTACCTCCCAGGATGGTAGCACCTCCCTGGATGGTAGTACCTCCCAGGATGGTAGCACCTCCCTGGATGGTAGTACCTCCCTGGATGGTTGTACCTCCCTGGATGGTTGTACCTCCCTGGATGGTAGTACCTCCCTGGATGGTTGTACCTCCCTGGATGGTTGTACCTCCCTTGATGGTTGTACCTCCCTTGATGGTTGTACCTCCCTGGATGGTAGCACCTCCCTGGATGGTTGTACCTCCCTGGATAGTAGTACCTCCCTGGATGATTGCACCTCCCTGGATGGTTGTACCTCCGTGGATAGTTGTACCTCCCTGGATGGTTGTACCTCCCTGGATGGTTGTACCTCCCTGGATGGTTGTACCTCCCAGGATGGTAGTACCTCCCTGGATGGTTGTACCTCCCTTGATGGTTGTACCTCCCTGGATGGTTGTACCTCCCTGGATGGTTGTGCCTCCCTGGATGGTTGTACCTCCCTGGATGGTTGTACCTCCCAGGATGGTAGTACCTCTCAGGATGGTTGTACCTCCCTGGATAGTTGTACCTCCCTGGATGGTTGTACCTCCCTGGATGGTTGTACCTCCCAGGATGGTAGTACCTCCTTGGATGATAGTACCTCTCAGGATGGTAGTACCTCCATGTATGATAGTACCTCCCAGGATGGTAGTACCTCCCAGGATGGTAGTACCTCCCAGGATGGTAGCACCTCCCTGGATGGTAGTACCTCCCTGGATGGTTGTACCTCCCTGGATGGTTGTACCTCCCTTGATGGTTGTACCTCTCTGGATGGTAGCACCTCCCTGGATGGTAGCACCTCCCTGGATGGTTGTACCTCCCTGGATGGTAGCACCTCCCTGGATGGTAGTACCTCCCAGGATGGTAGCACCTCCCTGGATGGTTGTACCTCCCTGGATGGTAGCACCTCCCAGGATGGTAGTACCTCCCTGGATGGTAGTACCTCCCAGGATGGTAGTACCTCCCTGGATGGTAGAACCTCCCTGGATGGTAGTACCTCCCAGGATGGTAGTACCTCCCTGGATGGTAGAACCTCCCCGGATGGTTGTACCTCCCTGGATGGTAGTACCTCCCTGGATGGTAGTACCTCCCAGGATGGTAGTACCTCCCTGGATGGTAGTACCTCCCAGGATGGTAGTACCTCCCTGGATGGTAGAACCTCCCTGGATGGTAGTACCTCCCAGGATGGTAGTACCTCCCTGGATGGTAGAACCTCCCCGGATGGTTGTACCTCCCTGGATGGTAGTACCTCCCTGGATGGTAGTACCTCCCAGGATGGTAGTACCTCCCAGGATGGTAGTACCTCCCAGGATGGTAGTACCTCCCTGGATGGTAGTACCTCCCTGGATGGTTGTACCTCCCTGGATGGTTGTACCTCCCTGGATGGTAGTACCTCCCTGGATGGTAGTACCTCCCTTGATGGTTGTACCTCCCTGGATGGTTGTACCTCCCTGGATGGTAGCACCTCCCTGGATGGTAGTACCTCCCTGGATGGTTGTACCTCCCTGGATGGTAGCACCTCCCTGGATGGTAGCACCTCCCTGGATGGTAGTACCTCCCTGGATGGTAGTACCTCCCAGGATGGTAGCACCTCCCTGGATGGTTGTACCTCCCTGGATGGTTGTACCTCCCTGGATGGTTGCTGTCTACCACCCAGATACAATAATCATACCAGGGTAGCGATAGATATACTGGAAAAAGTAGTCTTCCTGACGTCTATCGGCTGCCTAGCGGGGCTCCCAGCAAGGTCACTCTTGTCCTAGCTATAAGAGTGACTCCCAGCACGCCTAGGACCCCCAGTCCTAGCTCAGCTGTCCCAGCACCTTCATACATCTTCTCTCTACGTCAGCGACGCTGTCATGAGATTTCTGGTAAATATGTCACTTTCACTCGTGTGTATGTCATTTTTATCTGTATATGTGTCACTTTCACATGTAAATGTGTCACTTTCACATGTAAATGTGTCACTTTCACATGTAAATGTGTCACTTTCACATGTAAATGTGTCACTTTCACATGTAAATGTGTCACTTTCACATGTAAATGTGTCACTTTCACATGTAAATGTGTCACTTTCACATGTAAACGTGTCACTTTCACATGTAAATATGTCACTTTCACATGTAAATATGTCACTTTCACATGTAAATATGTCACTTTCACATGTAAATATGTCACTTTCACATGTAAATATGTCACTTTCACATGTAAATATGTCACTTTCACATGTAAATATGTCACTTTCACATGTAAATGTGTCACTTTCACATGTAAATGTGTCACTTTCACATGTAAATATGTCACTTTCACATGTAAATATGTCACTTTCACATGTAAATATGTCACTTTCACATGTAAATATGTCACTTTCACATGTAAATATGTCACTTTCACATGTAAATGTGTCACTTTCACATGTAAATGTGTCACTTTCACATGTAAATATGTCACTTTCACATGTAAATATGTCACTTTCACATGTAAATATGTCACTTTCACATGTAAATGTGTCACTTTCACATGTAAATGTGTCACTTTCACATGTAAATGTGTCACTTTCACGTGTAAATGTGTCACTTTCACGTGTAAATATGTAACTTTCACATGTAAATGTGTCACTTTCACATGTAAATATGTCACTTTCACATGTAAATATGTCACTTTCACATGTAAATGTCACTTTCACATGTAAATGTGTCACTTTCACATGTAAATATGTCACTTTCACATGTAAATGTGTCACTTTCACATGTAAATGTGTCACTTTCACGTGTAAATATGTCACTTTCACATGTAAATGTCACTTTCACATGTAAATGTGTCACTTTCACATGTAAATATGTCACTTTCACATGTAAATGTCACTTTCACATGTAAATGTGTCACTTTCACATGTAAATATGTCACTTTCACATGTAAATGTCACTTTCACATGTAAATGTGTCACTTTCACATGTAAATGTGTCACTTTCACATGTAAATATGTCACTTTCACATGTAAATATGTCACTTTCACATGTAAATGTGTCACTTTCACATGTAAATATGTCACTTTCACATGTAAATGTGTCACTTTCACATGTAAATGTGTCACTTTCACATGTAAATATGTCACTTTCACATGTAAATGTATCACTTTCACATGTAAATGTATCACTTTCACATGTAAATGTGTCACTTTCACTGGAAGATATGTCACTTTCACCAGTGTATGTGTTATTTTCACCTCTATATATGTCACTTTCACCTGCATTTGTGTCATTTTCACTTGTATATGTCACTTTCATCTGTAAACATGTTATTTTCACTAGTGTATGTGTCATTTTTTCACCACTGTATATGTCACTTTCACCTGTGTGTATGTCAGCTTCACGTCTATATGTCACTTTCACGTCTATATGTCACTTTCACCTATGTACATATCATGTTCTTCTGCATATAGTCATTTTCACCTGTAAATGCATCACTTTTCCTGGTAAATGTCACTTTAACTTATTAACAATTCACCTTCACCTGCAAATATGTCATTTTCATCTGTATATATGTCACTTTCACTTGTAAATAAGTCATTTTTAAGTGGAAATGTCACTTTCATCTGTAAATACGTCACTTTCACCAGCACATGTGTCATTTTCCAGCATAAATATGTCATTTTCACTCATGAATATGTCATTTTCACGCATAAATGTCATTTTCACCCATAAATATGTCATTTTCACTTGTAAATATGTCATTTTCACCCATAAATATGTCATTTTCACCCATAAATATGTCATTTTCACCCATAAATATGTCATTTTCACCCATAAATATGTCATTTTCATCCATAAATATGCCATTTTCACCCATAAATGTCATTTTCACTTGTAAATGTGTCATTTTCACCCATAAATATGTCATCTTCACTTGTAAATATGTAATTTTCACCCATAAATATGTAATTTTCACCCATAAATATGTCATTTTCACCCATAAATATGTCATTTTCGCCCATAAATATGTCATTTTCACTTGTAAATATGTCATTTTCACCCATAAATATGTCATTTTCACCCATAAATATGTCATTTTCACTTGTAAATATGTCATTTTTACCTGCCTATATTATTATAATTATTATTATAAGCATCCGTGGCAGGTACTAGTGTTGCTGGGCATTGCTGGGATTGTTGCTGGGTATCCCCAGCACGTTGCTAGGAGGGATACCCCAGGATACCTGGCGTTTGGTGAGAGTGATGAGGACTGGTCCAGGGATGAAGATGACCGTGAACATGACAGTCTGCAGTCCCTGGAGGATCATAGCTTTGAAGATGATGGTGACCGTCACTTTCACCTGAGTCACTTTCAAGGTGGCTCCTCTCCTGAAGATGATGATGGTGATGGTCACTTTCACCTGAGTCACTTTCAAGGTGGCTACTTTCCTGAAGGTGTAGGTGAAGGTGTCATGTTCCAGCAGGATTTCGGCGGACTTGAAGATGACGAAGATGACGATGGGGGGAAGAATGGTGATAATGGGGAGGAAAATGGGGATAATGGGGAGGAAAATGGGGATAATGGGAAAAATGGGGATAATGGGAAAAATGGGGATAATGGGAAAAATGGGGATAATGGGAAAAATGGGGATAATGGGAAAAATGGGGATAATGGGAAAAATGGGGATAATGGGAAAAAATGGGGATAATGGGAAAAAATGGGGATAATGGGAAAAATGGGGATAATGGGAAAAATGGGGATAATGGGAAAAATGGGGATAATGGGAAAATGGGGATAATGGGAAAAATGGGGATAATGGGAAAAATGGGGATAATGGGAAAAAATGGGGATAATGGGAAAAATGGGGATAATGGGAAAAATGGGGATAATGGGAAAAATGGGGATAATGGGAAAAAATGGGGATAATGGGAAAAATAGGGATAATGGGAAAAATGGGGATAATGGGAAAAAATGGGGATAATGGGAAAAATGGGGATAATGGGAAAAATGGGGATAATGGGAAAAATGGGGATAATGGGAAAAAATGGGGATAATGGGAAAAATGGGGATAATGGGAAAAAATGGGGATAATGGGAAAAATGGGGATAATGGGAAAAAATGGGGATAATGGGAAAAATGAGGATAATGGGAAAAAATGGGGATAATGGGAAAAAATGGGGATAATGGGAAAAAATGGGGATAATGGGAAAAAATGGGGATAATGGGAAAAAATGGGGATAATGGGAAAAAATGGGGATAATGGGAAAAAATGGGGATAATGGGAAAAAATGGGGATAATGGGAAAAATTAAGAGATGACAAATAAAATATTTGAGTTTTTTGTCTATAATTACCTTGACCTATCTATCTATCTCGTTATATATCTATCTACGTATCCATCTTTCTATCTATCTGCCTATAAATCCATCTGTCTATATATCTATCTCGTTATATATCTATCTACGTATCCATCTTTCTATCTATCTGTTTATATATCCATCTATCTATATATCTATCTCGTTATATATCTATCAACGTATCCATCTTTCCTATATCTCTATCTATCTATCGATCCATCTATTTCTCTTTCTATATTATCTAGTCCATAAAATACATATATATCTATCTATATATCTCTCCAACAATCCTTTATTTCTCTCAATTTTACCTATTTTGATACCTAAGCTATCTATCGATCTATCTATCTATTTATTTCTCAGTGCCCATAATTATTATTATAATTAAATATTAGCGGGTATTCTCCCGGCCCGGGCCTTGTCCAAGTGGTGGCCCGGCCTTGGCTCCCTCTTTAGGGAGTGTCTGAGACTTAAGTCTCCCATGGGAGGAGGTACAAGTACCTCCTCATCTTTGGGACCAACTGTCCCCAGGCCTAGCCACAAGCTAGGCCTCAGGACCAACTGTCCCCAGGCCTAGCCACAAGCTAGGCCTCTCTGGTCTGCCATCCCCGCCCCAAGGGGGCTAATGGGAATGACAGTCTTATGAGCTAAAGGCTCCTACCCTACCCTAGAAGGGTTAGCCATGGTGTCGATCTCAGGCACCTACCCTACCCTAGAAGGGTTAGGCATGGTGACGATCTCAGGCACCTACCCTACCCTAGAAGGGTTAGGCATGGTGACGATCTCAGGCACCTACCCTACCCTAGAAGGGTTAGGCAAGGTGTCGATCTCAGGCACCTACCCTACCCTAGAAGGGTTAGGCATGGTGACGATCTCAGGCACCTACCCTACCCTAGAAGGGTTAGGCAAGGTGACGATCTCAGGCACCTACCCTACCCTAGAAGGGTTAGGCAAGGTGTCGATCTCAGGCACCTACCCTACCCTAGAAGGGTTAGGCATAGTGTCGATCTCAGGCACCTACCCTACCCTAGAAGGGTTAGGCAAGGTGTCGATCTCAGGCACCTACCCTACCCTAGAAGGGTTAGGCAAGGTGTCGATCTCAGGCACCTACCCTACCCTAGAAGGGTTAGGCATAGTGTCGATCTCAGGCACCTACCCTACCCTAGAAGGGTTAGGCAAGGTGTCGATCTCAGGCACCTACCCTACCCTAGAAGGGTTAGGCATGGTGTCGATCTCAGGCACCTACCCTACCCTAGAAGGGTTAGGCATGGTGTCGATCTCAGGCACCTACCCTACCCTAGAAGGGTTAGGCATAGTGTCGATCTCAGGCACCTACCCTACCCTAGAAGGGTTAGGCATGGTGTCGATCTCAGGCACCTACCCTACCCTAGAAGGGTTAGGCATAGTGTCGATCTCAGGCACCTACCCTACCCTAGAAGGGTTAGGCATAGTGTCGATCTCAGGCACCTACCCTACCCTAGAAGGGTTAGGCATAGTGTCGATCTCAGGCACCTACCCTACCCTAGAAGGGTTAGGCACGGTGTCGATCTCAGGCACCTACCCTACCCTAGAAGGGTTAGGCACGGTGTCGATCTCAGGCACCTACCCTACCCTAGAAGGGCTGGGCATGGTGTCGATGCAGTGTCCATTGTATTTCTCTATGTAACGTTATCTAAAATTTTAGATATATATAAGATTTTTCTATGTCAAAATATTTTGATTTAGAATTAGAATCAATTCTTAAAACAGTTTTAAGGGTTTGTTAAATTTAGTAGGCCTATTAGGCACAAATGTTCTTGGCTAGATTTACAAAGATTTGGGGAAGGAATTTGGTCAGGAGACAGGACAGGTCAGGGTAGGTTAGGTTAGGTTGGTTAGGAGGCAGGACAGGTCAGGGTAGGTTAGGTTAGGTTGGTTAGGAGGCAGGACAGGTCAGGGTAGGTTAGGTAAGGATGGTTAGGAGACAGGACAGGTCAGGGTAGGTTAGGTTAGGTTGGTTAGGAGGCAGGACAGGTCAGGGTAGGTTAGGTAAGGATGGTCAGGAGGCAGGACAGGTCAGGGTAGGTTAGGTAAGGTTGGTTAGGAGGCAGGACAGGACAGGGTAGGTTAGGTTAGGTTGGTTAGGAGACAGGACAGGTCAGGGTAGGTTAGGTTAGGTTGGTTAGGAGACAGGACAGGTCAGGGTAGGTTAGGTTAGGTTGGTTAGGAGACAGGACAGGTCAGGGTAGGTTAGGTTAGGTTGGTTAGGAGACAGGACAGGTCAGGGTAGGTTAGGTAAGGATGGTTAGGAGACAAGACAGGTCAGGGTTGGTTAGGTAAGGTTGGTCAGGAGACAAGACAGGTCAGGGTAGGTTAGGTTAGGTTGGTTAGGAGACAGGACAGGTCAGGGTAGGTTAGGTTAGGTTGGTTAGGAGGCAGGACAGGTCAGGGTAGGTTAGGTTAGGTTGGTTAGGAGGCAGGACAGGTCAGGGTAGGTTAGGTAAGGTTGGTCAGGAGACAGGACAGGTCAGGGTAGGTTAGGTAAGGATGGTCAGGAGGCAGGACAGGTCAGGGTAGGCTAGGTAAGGATGGTTAGGAGGCAGGACAGGTCAGGGTAGGTTAGGTAAGGTTGGTCAGGAGGCAGGACAGGTCAGAGTAGGTTAGGTAAGGATGGTTAGGAGGCAGGACAGGTCAGGGTAGGTTAGGTAAGGATGGTCAGGAGGCAGGACAGGTCAGGGTAGGTTAGGTAAGGTTGGTCAGGAGACGGGACAGGTCAGGGTAGGTTAGGTAAGGATGGTTAAGAGGCAGGACAGGTCAGGGTAGGTTAGGTAAGGATGGTTAAGAGGCAGGACAGGTCAGGGTAGGTTAGGTTAGGTTGATTAGGAGGCAGGACAGGTCAGGGTAGGTTAGGTAAGGTTGATTAGGAGGCAGGACAGGTCAGCGTTGATTAGATAAGGTTGGTTAGGAGGCAGGACAGGTCAAGGTAGGTTAGGTAAGGTTGGTTAGGAGGCAGGATAGGTCAGGGTAGGTTAGGTAAGGTTGGTTAGGAGGCAGGACAGGTCAGGGTAGGTTAGATAAGGTTGGCCAGGAAACAGGACAGGTCAGGGTAGGTTAGATAAGGTTGGCCAGGAAACAGGACAGGTCAGGGTAGGTTAGATAAGGTTGGCCAGGAAACAGGACAGGTCAGGGTAGGTTAGATAAGGATACTCAGGTGGCAGGACAGGTCAGGGTAGGTTAGGTAAGGTTGGTCAGGAGACAGGACAGGTCAGGGTAGGTTAGGTAAGGATGGTCAGGAGGCAGGACAGGTCAGGGTAGGTTAGGTAAGAATGGTTAGGAGGCACGACAGGTCAGGGTAGATTAGGTAAGGATGGTCAGGAGGCAGGACAGGTCAGGGTAGGTTAGGTAAGGATGGTTAGGAGGCAGGACAGGTCAGGGTAGGTTAGGTAAGGTTGGTCAGGAGACTGGGCAGGTCAGGGTAGGTTAGGTTAGGTTGGTCAGGAGGCAGGAATGGTCAAGGTA